>NC_079168.1:67406794-67542794 GCF_947568905.1 Ostrea edulis | reverse complement strand
CAAGGCTAATTGTGTCCAGATGACTTTCCAACAAAATATTATGTGAATATCATGCTTCTTAATATTCATCTTTTTTCTCATGTGAAAAAAATCCACATAAAATGTATGTGTCCTATGAGAGTCAGTGCATAAAGAGAGAAGTGACAAAAGGAGAGAAACTGCATTTGATTTCTGTGTTAATAGGTCATAGGTCAGGTCACAGTCGGTAATAGGAATTGAATACAGAAAATGTGGGGAACAATGGCCTCTGATTTTCAGCCTCACACTTGTTACATTGTAACTTTTATATTATACATGTACAACGCCATTGAATACTCTGTGTAAAATTAGGCGTTAAATCAAATAAAAACAGTTTCAGATTCAGTAACTGTACATGGAGTGAAGAAGTTGGGAATCCTTAATATACCATCTCACAAGTGTTTTCCACTTTTATGTTGGAGCTTGTACTTTGTTTACAGGGCTGTTTGTATAGTGTAGTAGAAGCAATCTGATTAAAATCCGATCTTTGATCCACTCCGTTATTATGTCCTGTGTGATGACATACCAATAACGGAGAGGATCAAAGATCAGATTGAGTCTAGAAGCATTCTAAACATAGATTACCAATAAAAACTTTGTAATATGCTTAATGTATGGTTGATCTTTACGGAGTGAGTCAAATCATATCTCTAAAAAGATTCTTTTAGTACAATACATCAAAGGTTTGTGAGGAGAGAAGTGTATTGAAAACTCAGATAGGCTAGCAAAGGTTACCGCATAACAGTATAACTTAACACCATAGCATAGAAGTCTGCAATTTTTCATTCTTTATTTGCAAGGACATAGACAGTAATAAAGTTAAACCTGTTTTCTGTTTGATGTTATTGTATGTAAATTGTTAAGAGAGATAGAACTGGGTGTAATTCTTGTAGATAAATGTTGTTGCCAATGCTGTGAAGAAAGATCAGAATGGAATGTACAAAGACGCCGTAAAGCTTTACTGCGATTCCTGGGACACTTTATTCCTGCTATCCACTGTAAGTACCAGTAACTTGCAGTGTTTTTTATACACCCCGAGACTGAAGATTGGGGTTATATTGTTTTCGGTTTGGGTATCCCTTTTCTCTGTCATCAACCTTAACCTTGGTTGAATTTGCTGCAAAGAAATATGGCCAGGCATTGGGAGGGGGCAGGGCATAACTTTTCACTAAGTTTATCAGAAAATTATGAGTAAATTAGATAGTTTTAAGAGGTTATGATGGGTCACCTATATCTATTTTTTAATTCAAATTAGAAAAAAACATCCAGAGATTTAATTCAGACCAAAAAATGTCCATTAATGACCTGGTTTAAGGTAGCTCCACCCTTATGGGACTTGTCAAAATTAATGGTTCATCAATTAATCAATAAACGAAGAAAATATATATGTTGCCAGTCTAATGACAGATTTTTAAAGATGCCAGACATACAAAAACAAAAGTTTATATCAACAGCAAAACCGCACATTTTCATTAAATACATTTAGCATGATAACAATACATAAAAAACTGGTTAGAATGACAAAATTTTAATTTCAACTGTTTAAAAAACTGCTGCTTTATAAATATATATGATTATGATTATGGATATCAAGGAAGTCATTGTACACGTATATAGATAAACATACTATAGAGAAATATCAGCCCTTGAAAACATTTTTTGTAATATAGATAATTGACTATTTATAGAAAATTTAACCTTTTCAATATCAACTTGTTTACCAGATTTTTGATAATATCAAGTGAATAAAACTTTTCTGAAAGACAAACTTCTACCATGCACAATATTTAATGAAATAAAGATTTTGCAAAAACCCCTGATGTCACAAGGGTTGGAATTACTTTTAATTCTGATATTTTTGTCTTGATAATTAAAGTACATATAGATCTCTATGTCACTTATAAAAAAGCAATGAGCAAGGTGAAATGTAAGTAATGGTAAAGACTTCTGCAGAGGGCCTAGTTTTGTATGCACAGATCAGAAATCAGATGATAATGATCAGATGCTGATATTAATAGAGAATAATTTAATTGAACAGTTAAAACCAATAAATTATTCAAAGAAGCATTCCAAAGTCATGTTTCCCGATTGTAATCAAAAGGACTAAAACAGCTTTAGGGTATATAAAGATTACCCCTAACATATTAAAAGATTTATACAATGCAATCTTTAGTTGTGATTTTGACTTTGAAATTTCTATAGTTTATCTATAGTTGTGATTTTGACTTTAGAATTTCTATAGTTTATCTTTAGTTGTGATTTTGACTTTAGAATTTCTATAGTTTATCTTTAGTTGTGATTTTGACTTTAGAATTTCTATAGTTTATATAGAAACAATTGTTGGAACATTGTATGGAAGTGAATAATTTTCATTGTGAAGAATTTTACAAAATTTTCATAAAATTCAATCAGACGTCATTTTTTTTATTCACTTTCAGAATTATTTTTCTTCATTTTTTACATATTCCAGCATTTTAGTCATTGTTCAGAAATAATAAGTTTTTACATCTTAGTTGACAGCTAATAATTATTATTTTTACGATTGAAAATAAGTCGAGAAAGATGAGAAGAAGAAAGAGGCGATTCGAGCAAAAGTGAGGGAATATATGAACAGGGCAGAGGAACTGAAGAAAATGATGAAGCCAATGAGACCGCCACCTCCAGCGAATGGTTTCCAGCGGACCATCTCAGAGGACCCTTTAGAGGAACTCTGTAAGTTCATTGTCTTCAAAAATTAAATTGAAAGATTATTGTACACTCCTCAGTTTTATGAACTTTATTGATATACCAAAAAAGTTAAATACACATAAACCTCATTATCTTGAAATTGATAGGGCTGAGTATCCATAAGTTCGAGATATTGAGGTGTAAATACTGAAAGAAATTTTAGTTAGGAGCTTCCAACTCACTTCAACATTTCTATGGTATTTAAGATTTCAATATTTGAGATACTGAAGTTCAACTGTAATTGATTTGTCAGAAAATTACTTATTAAATAAAATCAGTTCCAAAACTAGAATTCATTAATTTTTATACATTTTATTGTGACAATATAGACATAATCTGATGTAAGATATACAATGTTTCACACATTTCTAGACATATTATTCACCCCATCTTGAGGCTTGAACTTATTCTTAACAATGTAACCCCATCTTGAGTTAAACTCCATTCAAGGCCTGAACTCAATACAAAGGGTCATCATTTGATATCTTGATATGAGATGTATTGCACTGTATAATATCCACACAGGGGACTGGAGAAATTTACCCCAAACTTGTGTGTCTGAATTAGATAGTCTGTTATTGATAGGGTCCTGTTTTCATGAACTCTTAAGGGGAAGGTGGTTTAATTTTGTGGGTGCTGTTCCATTTGGGAATTCACATGAACTAACTCAAAGTGTCACTATGCAGTGAAGTGTTTCAATGTACCTATATGTACATGTAGGAACAAACTCAGCCGAGACTTGATTGTGTTACTGTAAACTTAGAACTATGTACTTATGTCTAAAGTATTCATCTAATTCTCAGCCATTAAAAAAATTCTGAGCAAAGCTAATCTGTGGTACATACTGTTATTTCAAGAAATATTTATTAATTGAAGATGGAAAATACACTAAATATGACTTTTTAGGCTTAGGGCCCCCATGTGATTTGAATTTCTCAATTTCATGTCAGATTTATTTCTTAGTTATCATTATGTTCATAGTATGTTTGCAGGAAGTTTAGAATATAAAAATTAAAAACTGAGTTAGTTTGGTTTGCCTCCTGAAGTTTCTAGCGAGGAATTCTGAAAATAGTATGTGTGCCATGCCCCTTTCCACCTCCCCATCAAATATAGAGAAGTTAAAAATGTGTAAAAGTTTACAAGAAACATTTTTTTTTTTCTGATTGAAAAAGAGAGATGTTATTAAAGGAGAGAGATTTTTTTTTTTTTTTTTTTTACAAAGTTCCATTTGGATTTGATAAATAAAATGATTTCTGATATTAGTGCAGTTATGTGAAGATGATGAGGAACTGACAGCAGCCCTGAAAATTGTAAAGGCAGCATCTGTTGAGGTAGAGTAGAGTTTCAGACCTTTGTAGAAATGTATTAAAAAAAACTGCTCCTTTATTTTGATACTACTAAGGCCAAAAAACAAACTTTAAGTTTCTCAGGCCAAAAATTTCAAAATTCAATGCGGCAGTAATTTTGTTGTTGTTTTTTTTAAGCAGGTCTTATCTCTCTTTTCTTGTCCCTCTATCAACAAAATGAAGATATCATCGGGTTCTTACTTTTTTGTTCTTACATTAATTATACATGTAATTTGTACTCAACTTTAGATAAAAAAAATTTCAACCATTGGTATAAAAGTTAATTCATGAAATGCCGTATTAACAAGAAATATAAACATCTGTATTGTTTATTTATTAAAAACGTTTACTAGCTTATGATAAGGGGAATAACTCAATTTTGTTTTTTAACTTGGAAGAAATATGAAATTGAGTTATTTTCCTTTCAATACATCAATAAAATTGATCAATGCGCCAGTGTTTGGCCTGATGCGGCGGTGTCTGATAAACTAAAGATTTATATGTTTTGTCCTTATGTTATCAGAGATATATGATGTAAAATTCTTTGTTTCAGAATTCACAAGAAGAATATGAAAAAGCACTAAAACACTATGAATTAGCACTGTCAACTTTTATAAAACATCTCAAAGGTATGGCATATTATCACAGTGATTGAGAGCTTACTAAATAGACATGCAGTGTGCTATTTATTTTCCATGTTCTGTCCTTTTGTCGCTACTTCTGTTTAGGTCATTTCTGAATGAACTCTATATGAAGATACGGTCTGAATCATTCTTTATACACAGATACGTCTTGGTGAGAGCATGAAAACTGATTTTAAAAGATCTTTTTGACTTGGTCTGACATGACTGGATTTTTCATTGTTTCTGAAAAGCTTGTTGGCCCCTGTCATTAACTTTGTATTGAGATGATAGCTTTCAAAAATGTTTCAGATGTTGAAAAAGAGGAGTTAACTAGAGCATGTATTAGTGAAAAATGGAGGTCCAGACACAGGATATTGTTCTTGTTAAATGTTCTAACAGTAAAAACAACTGACAGCATCCTCAAGTCTTCAATGTAAAAGAATGAAAATCAGAAATCTGATTCATGCATGATGTTTTAAATCTGGTACAAAGCGGTTAACATTTGTTTGGAATAATTGGTTTTCAGAAGAGAAGCCTGGTCATAAAAAAGATCTCCTAGGTAAGTTATCACATGGTTGGATGGACGAAGCAGAGAAGATCAAGATGTTTCTGTCTGTACGAGAATTGAAGACCGAGGATACATCTGTTAAAGAAGAGGAAACGGAAAAGAAATACTTTGCCAACGGTAAAATTATGACAAACTTGTTTCAATCAACGTTTGTTTTTATATCAGATGAACTTTAGTTCTTATATCAGATGAACTTTTGTTTTTATATCTGATAAACTTTTGCTTTAAATTCTGAATACATTTTGGTGAGAAAAACTGGCTTGAACCTTTGGTTAAGCTTTTAAAAAGTGTTGGATGAATAAACTTTCGGTAGCACCTGTTTAACACAAAAATTAAAAATATGCTTGGGGACAGGATATGAAAAAACATGGATTTATTTGAGAGGTACATGTAATCTGGTAAGGCAGGCCTACAGTAAATGAATTTCTATTTGAAGTCAACAGCGTTTATGGTAATTAAAAAAAAAACCCAGAAGGAAATCTAAAGATCTAGTAGATTTGAAGCCAAATTTATATACTGTTTTTATTTTCAGTTTTGAAAATGTGAAACTCAAGTGTCACCAAGAATATAATTAAAGATATCATAGCTTTAAATCTCTCTGTCAGCATCAGCAAAGCTACTTTAAATGTACAAATTTGTTTGCATGGTATTTGGTTACATACTTAATAGATATTTTATCTAAGTATTTAGAAAATCTGTTTATTTCTTTGCTGCCTATAACATAGGTTTAGAATAATTTACCCTACACAATGATCAGTGTTATGTAATCTAAATATTGATCTGTTAATTCTCTTTCTTTGTACCTTAATTAATATTGTTTATATGATTACCATTCTGTTAAGTTTACTGCACAGCACATGTACATGTACCATATAAAAATTATGCTGCAACAGTCTATTTTCAAAATGTTTTGTTTTCTTATTTCAGAAAAGTGTGGGATCCAGTAACTGACAGAGTTCTTACCAAGAAAATGTATCATGTAACTCAAACAGAAAATCTATCGTGTAACTCAAACAGAAAATCTATCATGTAACTCAAACAGAAAATCTATCATGTGAATAATGCAAGACTTAGTATTTATTTCTAGCAATTGTCATAATTTAAGTGCTTAAAGGACACAACGCATGTTTCTAAACTCTTTCATTTTTTCAGCAAAATTAACTGTTTTTATGCCTAAAACTACTTTAAATGTGTTTTAAATGAAATATTTTGTGTAGTTTTCGAGTTTGAAAGCGATGAAATTCAAATCTTGCGATATGCATATTTTCTTTCGCTAGTTTACGCGCCATTATGTGTGATGTCATATGCGCCCTCAGGTTTGAAAACATCTATTATCCATTTCATAAACAGATTAGATTTAATCGACAAAAAACCAATTATCACGTTAACGGCTTGTAAATAATAATGCATTAAGATGTTTTGTGCCGTGCTTGGGTGTACTAGTTGTCGGTAGAAAGGATTTAGACTGAGTATTTTTCAATTTTTCGAAGGAAGGTACGAGAAAAAAGACGTGGATAATTTTTTTGTTGGAGCAAGAACTTTACCTTAAAAAACACACCCAGTCACCTTTTCAAACACCGCTTGGACAGAGACCCTGATAAACTGCGAGAAAATGGATATATCGAAGCTATAAGCACTGGTAGGCCTATAGCATACATTCTGTTTTGCTCTTCAAATTGAATACACACTCGGATCAACTGACCTTCACCTTGTAACAACATATATCGACGATACAATGTAACTTCTACCAACTGGTAGATTTACAACAACAACAAAAAATCAAAGATACAAAATAATTGAACTTTTAATTATACAAATAATAGAATATTGTATTTCCTAACTTTAAATTGAATTATAAAATTATTTCCTTATTGAACTCGTAGCATCTTGATTGTGTCAGTAGGCTATAACCGTGCTCCCACTTCGTACTTCCTAAAGACGTGCAGATCACAATTCAAAAATAGTAATAAGATTGCTTTATCAAAATAAAATAATGTGATTACCACTTTAAATTTGAATATTTTTATTGATTTGTGTGTGTGTTGTCTTTTTTTTCCTTTCCGAAATGCATGCGTGACAATAGCTTGGCAACAATTTAACATATCATAATTTGTCTAATCCAAAAATAAATAATGATTGCACTGTTTATTTTAGAAAAACAGCGCCAATTACAGGTGTATAAAGGAGTAACATCCCCAAACAGTTTGTAGACAGCAACCCATATAAACATTATTTACTCACAATATTGCCTATTTCATACACGCTTTACTCGCTATATTTGGGTATTTACATTGTTATATGTGTGCACTGGTGGCAAACACATATAAAACTCGGACAATTTGTCAACATCGATTTAAATGTTGCCCATGGTAAATAAATTAGGCCCCTAAAAGTTGAGTTTTTAATAATATCTCGCAGTACTTTCACAATCCGAAGGGCGCATGTGACGTCACTGTACCACGTGACTACCTACCTAATTAACTTGACTTTTTGAAATCGGGGCTTAGATTTAAGTCTGTATTGTGGTTAATTATCACAAAATTTCGGCGAACGAACTTTTAGAATTAATTACTATAAGCATAAAGAAGACAAAATGCATGTAATATTGTATACTTTGAAAACATGAGATGTGTCCTTTAAAGACACTGATAAATCAAGTAACAGTTTTCATTATATGCCAGAGACATTTGATATACATAAAGCAATAATTGACTGATGACAAAAGTTTGTCACATTAATATGAAGCATGTTTTTAAAATAGCCTAAACTTGATATGAATATCAATGAAACCATTGGATTGAAATGGTAAAAGGAATTAGTAAATTTAGTAAATGGTATAGTACATATCTATAAACAGTATGCTGCTTTTGGAATGAAGCTGTTGAAAACCTGCACATCCTATGGCCTATATATTTACAATGGACACCCTTGAAGGGGATGGGCACACAGCCATGAATGGTATCGAAATTGTTCAGCTTGATGAAATACTTAAAAATATTTCCTGATACTTTGTAGTTAAAGTACATGTAAGTATTTCCTGATCATCCAAGTACCTCTAAATACTTCCTCATAGTTGCAGTACCAAGAGTATATACACATGTACAAATATTTCTCGATAGTATGGGAATAGGTTATCTTGTAACCAATCATGAAAGCCCCCTCCCTCTCCCTGAACGGTGTTATCTAGAGTTTATTGATAACTGCACAATTCTCAAAAGGCAATCAGAGATTGAGATACACCTGTTGTTTTTTTGTTTTTGTTTTTTTTAATACATATATTGTGATGATTTACTGTTCATGGGTGATTTACAGTAAGGGGGGGGGGGTGCTGTCACTTATTATTTTGGCCAATGCACTCTTCAGATTTGTATTGGAACTAAAATGATATTGTCAAAACAATCACATTTATTGCTTTATTGATGGCATCATCTTACTTGTGTCAAACTCTCTACAATTTTCAAAAGACCACACTGTACGTAGTGTCACATATGAGGTTTTTAATTAATGTAGAACACCCCCAACCCCAGTAATGTTCATGTATTTGTAGGAAAGTTGAATGATTTTGAAAATATGAAATAAATAAATAGGATTTCTTTATGTCAGGTGTATACTGAAAAGTGCATCTTAATTTACCAGCATCTTAAAAGTGTTGTTTAATTTACTAGTGTCCAGAAAAGGTTATATTCCTTACTGATTCCTCAAACAGCATAGCTGTTCCTTGTAGATGACTACTAAGTGCATATTGAGGTCAAAAGTGATGACAGCTGATGTCTTTAAATTGCTTTTAACAATTGTATATTTCATTATTATGATGTCAATCATGCAAGTGCTATCAAAAGTATTTACCCTTTACACAGCAGATTATTTGTGGATAAGTAAATTTTTCATTTGAATAAATCTATATACCGGTAATTTGTAAAATACTGTAGATTCATTTAAATTCCTGGGGGCCATTTTTCGTGGATTGCTGAATTTTTATGGGTTCGTGGGGATGTAATTTCCTTGATTTATATATTTGTAAGAAAGATAACTCTGGAATGTTTGCTTTGTCTTTATTCGTTGAGGATGTAAATTCGTGGGTGAGGAGCACCCGCAAATTCCACGAAAATTGAGCCACCACGAATTCTAATGATTCCACAGTATTTAAGAATGTGTGCTTGTGAAGTTTTTGCAAGTGATATTTTTATAGTGTCAATTGGAATTTGATCTCAACATTTCTATAGATAGATCCTGCATGGATAAAAAAAAAACTCAAGTACATGTATGTTACTGCAAACAGTAATTTGAAAGTAAGTTTATTTTCAAAAAGAAAAAAGTGGAAATCGTTAAAATTTTCTTTTTCACGATGCTTGCTATTTTGGGATTTTATTTTATAAATCAGGAATTCTCAGGATTCAGTTTTATCTGATATATAAAAAGTTGTAATGCTTTGAAGAGGGGTTTAGTAATATGTAGTAAAGGGTTTAGTAATATGTAGTAAAGGGTAATATGTACATATGTAGTAAATATTTTTTTGAAGAGTCTGATCAAGCTTTAATAACAAGGTTCACTCATAAATTGTACGTACAGCTTTCTATCTTGATACAAACATAGACATCCACCGCATGCTTTCTTTAATTCTAAGTTTTGGTATGTAATATGAAGTAAATTGCATGCATTTCAAAAAAAGTTTATGTTTGTTATAAGACAGAAATTTAATGTGCAAAATTTATTAACATTTAAGTGCAGAAATGTTTTGTCATTAGGTTTGTTAAATAGACTTTACTTTATTTTATGCTACATTTAATATGGATTATTCATCCATGCTTATCATAACAAGGGTATATTTGAAATGGCTAAACGTTGAAGTAAAAGTGCAAAAGGTCAAATTCAATGCCATATAGCTTATTAATAAGCACATAGACCCCTACTTTTTCTTCTGATTTGTAACTTGTCCTAAGTTTAAGGAAGAAAAAGATAATTTGCAAAGTTTTTTTTATTACTCTCATACCCCGGAGCAAACATCCATGAATGAGCATATAGTATCTGTATGATTGCTTTAATGTATGAGTTATTGATTGCTGTGGAAGTTTGAATGTAAACTATATTGCCAATTTTTATATACATGTACAGTTGTATGTTCATGGTAACTTGTTATAATTAAATTTTTGTTTTTTTATTGATCTGATGTTTTTATTGATGTGTGGTACAAAATGTAGAGCATAATATTTTAATCATTTGACTACCTTTTCAAAGTAATCCATCTTTTTGACAGGCTTTGGGGCCTGGTAAAAGCCCATGAGGTATTGTATACAGACCTTATCTTCCACCACCTGTTGGTTGGTTCCTTAGTATATGTGACCTCATTAGCTCACATTAGCTGAAATCTCAAAGTGAGCTATTCTGATCACTTTTTGTCCGGTGTCAGTTCATAAACTTTTAACATTTTTAATATCATCCCCACAACCACAGGGCTAATTTCAGCCAAACTTGCCACAAAGCATGCTAACATGGGTGAAGAGGATTCAAGTTTGTTCAAATGAAGTGCCTCACCCTTTTGAATGGAGATAATCAAGAATAGAAATTTTGTGACATCTTTTAAAAATCTTTCTCTCAAGAACTACTGGGACAATCAAACTTGGCACAAATTATCCTTTGGTGAACAGGATTTAAGTTTGTTCAAATGAAGTGCCATGCTTGCTCCAAATGGGAGGTAACCAAGAAAAGACAAAAATAGGGTGGGGTCATTTGAAAATTTTGTTAAGAGCCACTTGGCCAAAAAAGTTGAAATATATATGAATGCTTCCTGACATAGTATAGATTCAAGTTTGTTCAAATCTTGACCCCTGAGGGTAGGATGGGGCCACAATAGGGGATCAAAGTTTTATAAGGTAATATATAGGAAAAATCTTCTCAATAACAGCAGGGTCCTGATTAATCATAATATGCAAGCATCCCCAGGTAGAGGAGATTGAAGTTTGTTCAAATCATGACCACCAGGGCCAGGGGTAGGATGGGGCCACAGTAGGGGATCAAAGTTTTATATGGGAATATATAGGGATACATCTTTGAAAATTTCATACTATGATTTGTTCTATGTGACATTGCATTATGGCTAGGTTGGGGCCACAATATGGGGTCAATTTTTTTTCTTGCAATAAAGATTGCAAAAATTTCTTTTTAAAATTGCAATAGCAAAAGAACAACCTGCAGGGCAGGACCAAGGTGACTCGTGTGAGCATTATTGAGGTGACTCGTGAGCATTATTGAGGTGACTCATATGAGCATTATTGAGGTGACTCATGTGAGCATTATTGAGGTGACTCATGTGAACATTATTGAGGTGACTCATGTGAGCATTATGGCCCATGGGCCCCTTGTCTTCCATGAGCTGTTAGCTGACCATTTTCTCAGTGTATACGTGACTTTATCATCCAACAGCTGTTGAATGGTGCTGATAAAGATTGTACAGTCCTATAGACATTCTTTTTCACTAGTTGTTGACTGCTTCCCTTTGAGGTGTGAATATAGACCTTATCTTACACTCTCTTTTTTAACATTTTCATGTTGAAATAGTTATTATAGATAGTTATTGTCTAGTTCTGATTGAGATAGTGTATGTGACCTTGCATGGACAAATATCTTCTACCATTTGTTGATCAGTTCATATTAGGAAGTACATGTAGATCTTATTTTAGCTAGTTGTTGACTGGTTCCTGTTGAAATAGTGATTATAGATCTTATCTTCTATCAGCTGTTGACTGGTTCCTATTGAGATAGTGATTATAGATCTTATCTTCTATCTGCTGTTGACAGGTTCTTATTGAGATAGTGATTATAGATCTTATCTTCGATCAGCTATTGACGGGTTCTTATTGAGATAGCGATTATAGATCTTATCTTCTATCAGCTGTTGATGGGTTCCTATTGAGATAGTGATTATAGATCTGATCTTCTATCAGCTGTTGACTGGTTCCTATTCAAATAGTGATTATAAATCTTATCTTCTATCAGCTGTTACTGGTTCCTATTGAAATAATGATTATAGATCTTATCTTCTATCAGCTGTTGACGGGTTCTTATTGAGATAGTGATTATAGATCTTATCTTCTATCAGCTGTTGACGGGTTCCTATTGAGATAGTGATTATAGATCTTCAATCAGCTGTTGACAGGTTCCTATTGAGATAATGATTATAGATCTTATCTTCTATCAGCTGTTGACTGGTTCCTATTGAGATAGTGATTATAGATCTTATCTTCTATCAGCTGTTGACAGGTTCCTATCGAGATAGTGATTATAGATCTTATCTTCCATCAGCTGTTGACGGGTTAAAATATTCCTATTGTGAAACTGGATGTAAATCATTTTGTCTCCTGATCCTGATCTCTTTTTCTCCTTCTTTCTTTATTTCCTACTGCACAGGGTTGTCTGGTCATTAGACCTGTCCAAAATCACTTATTTACAGCTGTAGTGGTCACCTGGGTTCTATCGCTCGTGACAACATATCTCAGTTCGTATAGCACATAGCTAGAGATTTATGGAGCCCGGGTTCGAATTCCAGTCTGGTCCGTTACATTTTCTTCCTGTTACATTTGGTGCCGTGACCACACCTGGACATGTAGGTGAAAGTCCTGCCAGGGGCAAGAAGAATTGGAGTTAATGTTTTCGAGGGCGAAGACATTTAAAGGAGGTTGTAGTGACCAGCTAGGAAATTTTTATTGTTGATAGAAAATGTCGATATATATCTAAATGTCGAATATCACTAAGCTGATTGAGGGTGAAGATAATGTAGCGGTCAGCCGGGTTCGATCGCCAGTGGCCAGATAGCTCAGTTGGTACAACACCTGACTAGAAATTCAGGGACCTGAGTTAAATCCCTGCCTGGTCCGTTGTATTTTCTTCGTTACAATCGGGTGCCGTAGACCAGCCCCTGGAACTGACAGTTGAAAATGCCTGCCAGAGGATAAAGATCCTGGGTTGATGTATTCAAGTGTGAAGACATTTAAGGAGGGAAGACTTTAGTGGTCAAAAGGGTTGGATCACCAGTGGCCAATTAACTCATTTGGTATAGCACCTGCATGAGTAGAGATTCAGGGGGTCAGGGTTCGAATCCCAGTCTGGTTCGTTACAGTTTCTCCCTTTCTGTTACACAGCTTACTCCATTCTTACCTAGAAAAATATTGTATACAATCAAAATATATGTACCATCCTCCCACGAGTGTTGTTTGGTGTATGTAACCCAGCAGGCACTTCAACGTTGAATCAACATTGAAACAACGTCACTCTCTAACGTGGAATCAACGTTGAATTTTGGTTTCATATGAAAGGTGAAGCAACGTCACATATCAACGTTGTTTCAACGTCAGATATCAACGTTGCTTTTCAAAGTTGAATAAACGGTGCTTTTCAACGTTGAATAAACGTTGCTTTCCAACGTTGAATTTTGGTTTCATATGAAAGGTGAAGCAACGTCAGATATCAACGTTGCTTTTCAACGTTGAATAAATGTTGCTTTTCAACGTTGCTTTTCAACGCTGATTTTCAACGTTGAATCAACGTCGAATTTTGGTTTTATATGAAAGGTGAAGCAACGTCATATATCAACGTTGTTTCAACGACATATATCAATGTCACTTTTCAACGTTGAATAAACGCTGCGTATGAAAGGTGAAGCAATGTCAGGTATCAACATTTCTCTTCAACATTGAATATTGGTTGCATATAACGTTGGAACATCATGAAATTTCGACGTCATTTTAAAGATTGATAGATTGTTAAAACAATTCATATTTGGTTGAAGCAACATTGTAAACTGGTCAAAAATACATTGACTTTAAACCTTATCATGTGATAATATATTAAATGATCGAAGAAAACTTCAAAAAATTATCATTGCACTTATATGTTCGAAAATGAACTACTTGATGTCAATGTTTAAATACATTCCCCTACACTTCCAATCAATGAAATAACTTTTCTGGCAAGATAGGTGAACAGAATTCACAAATACCCTTTGTATTGTGACTGTTAATAATAACATTACACAAAATTGAGATCAATAGCAATTACATTTATTCAAGAATTAATCATGATAAAACGACATACCGATATCTGTAACAAAAGCAACTCTCACACTGCAAAATATGTCCTTATTAAAAGCAAAATAAACCATGATTTGTTCAAAAGTGAACCATAAGCCACAAGTCCACACAACTGATTGGTTACTGCTGTTCTCGTGAAGATTTTTATAAGATACATGTAGAAAAAAGTTGAAATAGACAAATAGATCACAAGAAACGTTTTCTCCAAAAGAAGTTTTCCTTCATCCCAGTCTTCTGGAATTGCAGCTGTAAAAAAGATAAAATCTCTGAGACATTTGAATTCCAATGTTTATCTACATGATTTATGGTACTGCTGTAAGTCAAACTTTATTTCATATTTGGCTAAACCTTCGCAAGGAAAGCAAATTGCAATGTAAACAAGTTTTCATTTATATATATTCAAATAATAAATTCACATAAGAAAATGTCCTTGAATACATGTACGTTTGCGATTAAATATGCATCTAACTAATGAAAGGTGAAGATAACGAACAGTGATCTATCTCATAACCCCTATAAGCAATACAAAATAGAGAATTGGGCAAACATTGACCCCTGGATATACCGGAAGTGGGATCAGGTGTCTAGGAGGAGTAAGCATCCCCTGTCGACCGGTCGCACCAGCTGTGAGCCCTATATTCTTGATCAGGCAAACAGAGTTATTCGTAGTCAAAATTAGTGTGCCAAGAACGGCCTAACAATCTAGCAGATTACGGGCCAAATATTTCTTAATCAACCCATTTCCGATCAAGATACATGATATTCAAATGAAAATTATTCAAACGTGTTCCACATATACAGATATTCTTTAATATTTTATCATATATTCATTTACCAACACTCCTTTCCTCTTCCACCTCCACCAATACGTCCAGGTGCGTACTTTAGAAAACATCCCATTTCATCATATATCTTTGTTTCTGTGGTATCACGGTGGTTCTGAATGACGCTCTCTTAAAATTGTATCATATGAAATAAATCAAACACAATATTTCAAATGGTTGTACAATAAATTGATTTAGTAGGTACCTACTTCATTTTTATGAACAGTAAGATGCTTCACTGACTATGCTGAACTTTATAAAATTTGATTTTAATTATAATCATGTGTACCTTTGATCAGTTTGCATACATTTGTAGAAACAAATGCAAATTTCCCCCTTTTCCCCTTCATGTTCATTTTCGCCATAAGTGCATTTGTCATGCATCTACAAAAAAAGAATGAATAATAATAAATGAACCACGAAATAAATAATCTCAAATTAGTATCTGTGCTTATGCAACAAGAATTTGGGAGGGGTTATAAATATTTTAAATTGGCATTTTTGTTCAACAACTTAATTCTCTATCCTTTCACACTTTTATACCAACTTTGGCATGCAACTTTGTTGTACAAAATGACAAGATATCTACAAACATGTTAATTTTGCTACGTTTGTATATATACTTTAAAAAATATAAATTATGATTTTCATGGTGGGGTTGCCCTCCCAGCAAGCAAACTTTAAAAAAAAAAAGGGGGGGGGGTCGTCCTTCCCGAACAATTCATAGGTCATGTAAGCTTATACATGTAAGATTATACATTCTTACCATTTGCAATGCTACTATAAGAAAAAATTCATAGGTCAGTAACCCAAATATATCTTTATTTGTATGTGGAAATAATGAAAAATGAATGTTGTCAAAAAAAGACCCCCATCCCCCGAATTCTATGTATGTACATGTAGTGCCTGCCTGGTATCTTTTCATTCTCCATGCCTTATAGTCGTTTTAATAAAAATTCCTTGGAAAGTGTACAAGTTTTGGAGATAAGACCAGCAAAAAGAAAAAGGGGCAATAAAACCACATGGTGTCATCATTCGCATCCTCATGCACGGACAGAGCAGCCATCGCTTATCTTTACATGTAACTGCGCTTCCCCTAAATTGTCGATTTTCTCGGCATGAATTTTGTATGTTAGGCTTTGTCCATGAAAAGAATCCAACATCGATGGCAAAGGGGTAATAAATCATTTACTCAGCTGAGGCGCAATCCTATCTAAATGTAGGCCTATAAAGACCCTATGCGTCTTGCGAAAACTACTTGGATTTGATGCGTTTGTAAGCTTAACAAATCATCGCAAATAAAACACACACACACACACACACACACACACACACACACAAACCCTCTCAAAACCACCACACACACACAACTGGTGTCATCAATTGCATCCCTTTATTTCGTCCCCAAACACTTTGTTCGCATCCCCTCGCCTAAGCACTGAGCATATAGGTTTATAGATGGAGATGGAGTATATACATGTACATATAATTTAGCATTAACAAGTAGGCCTAACAGTATGTAAATTTTATATAAAGTTTGGGAATATAAAGAACTGTTAATTACCTTAAATATATCCTCGATCACTGCTTGACTGCTAATTAATGATACCACAATTCTTTCTTTCTTTCTCCAACACGTTTCTTGCACCTTTTCTCTTCAGCCGCCAAACTTTGCGCATGCGCACGTTTAAAAATCTCAGCACCCAGAAGGGATTACATGATTTCGTGAACATACGGAAATAATTTAGGGCCGGCAGCAGTATTCTTTTTAGTTTCATTGTTATAAGAAATTAATAATTTGTTATAAACAGATTCATATGATTTGTTGTGTAAAATAATATATATAATCATTAATCTGAATTATAACAAATTATCAATTTGGAATATAACAAATCATCATGCAATTTGTTACAACAAATTATCAATCTGTTATAAAACAAATCAATTATTCATAAATTTGAAGCCCTTCACTGGTATAGGTGACATCTCCATTTGAATGAAATATCCTTCCGTTAAACAATACAAAATCAATCATATATAGGCCTTATATATAACACATCAATTTGTTATCTCAATGCTAACTTGTTGTAACAGATAATCAATTTGTTATTTCAAATTATCAATGAATGTGTTTATAACAAATCATCAATTTGTAATTTGATTAATTATTTAGATATTTCAAATTATCAATTCGCTATAACAAATTATTAAATATTGTTATTTCAAATTAGTAACAAGCGGCCCAAAGACCTTAACGGTCATTTGAGCATTAGTTGAAAGTATCGCTATGAAATGGATACTAATTTTCCTGGTTGCATATCTACGCAAAATTATATTTTTATTATATTAATCTAGTTTTTGCAGTTACAATGTTAGGAGATTTTTTTTTTTTTTTTTTTTTGCTTATTCCCTGAAATAAATTCAAACATTAATTTGATCTGAATAACAGTGATTGATGAATACTTCAAAGGGTATTGATAACAAAATAACTAACACACATCAGAATCAGTTCACCAAGTCCTATTCTGATCAGCATTTCAGATTATTGTTATTATTATTCCTTTACATGTATTTATACACATGATATTCGTCATATATTTTCGAGTAAGCAAATCAAAACTAGACACACACATTGAGAGAAAAGACATATTCATTTATATGAATATTTGTAATATAGATACCGAGAATTCAATATAAATATGTTATAAACGAAGAAATTTTAAGATCATTTGATAAAGTAGTAAAACAAGCAGATATTGTGATACTCAGACCTACACATGCGTGTTTAATTTAATAGTTTATTATCATTTCTTTTCACCATGAATACAATACCACTGAGCCATGCAATACTCGTGTACGATAGTTTGAAATCAAACGAATATACCTTGACTTACGTACATGTACTCATGTCAAGGTCTTTAATAACAATAATTGAACAATCGTTTTTCCGACACAAATCAAACCGATCTGAATTTAATTTGTGAGTTGTGCGGATTAGTGTATTATCATGAGTAAGAGGAGGAACCCAAGTTGTTCAACTGGGGAAAATTCAAGTTCTACATACTACATGAGGTAGAAAAAAACGACGGGGGCTATGGAAACCGCGAAAGTCTGTACTTCCTCACAATTAAGCAATCTTGCGGGTTTTCCTTAACAAAAATATTTTTAACGGTTTCTGCGAGCTTTTCGCTTCAATTTCGCGGCTATCGCCATGTTTATACAAACGTAGGATGGTATTTTAGCTAGGACAAGTGTTATGCTGTCCTAGGATAAACTTACATGTATGGCAAGCCCTAAATTTAGAAAAGCTTCGAGAAACTGACTTCCCAGTTAGGAATAGGATGTGTAGACATACTAAGGACGCGTATTAGTCTTAAGGTAGCTTCGTGAAATGCCTGCTGCAGGATTTTAAGGGAGGAGGGGTACCCGAAAAACGAAAATTGTTTCCAGTGGGAAAATTGGTAAGGTTAAGTAATTAAGTTTAAAAAAAAGAATTCTATGTCGGGGTGTCCGACAATAGACACGTCTTCTCTATCGCCAGGTTGAAAAGATTGGAAAAACCATTTAACAAATATGCAATATACCCTACGCCTTCCTTTGTATGCTACAAAGCTTATAAAGAAAAAGAAATCATAATATTGTTTCCGTACATAAACAAATAAAAAAATACGTTATATCTTCAACGTTGTTGCAACGTTGAAAGATCGACAAACATTTCAACGTTGAAAATATGTTATACTTTCAACGTTATTTCAATGTTGAAAGATCGACAAACATTCAACGTTGAAAATATGTTATACCTTCAACGTTGTTTTAACGTTGAAAGATCGACAAACATTCAACGTTGAAAATATGTTATACCTTCAACGTTGTTTCAACGTTGAAAGATCGACAAACATTCAACGTTGAAAATATGTTATACCTTCAACGTTTTTTCAACGTGAAAGATCGACAAACATTCAACGTTGAAAATATGTCATATCTTCAACGTTCTTTCAACGTTGAAATATCAACAAACATGCAATGTTGAAAATATGTTATATCTCCAACGTTGTTTCACCGTTGATAAAACGTTGTGGTTTCGACGTTGAAACTTCAACGTTGAAACAACGTTGAATTATAGTTGTTCAACGTTGCAACCAATATTCAACCTATTCTCAACGTTGAAACAACGTCGCGTGCCTGTTGGGAAGGAACTAGTCTTGTTTGTCCACATATAACATTAGAAATTTAAATAGCAAGGAAACATGCTGATCAAATCCGTATTTCTCCACAAATATATAAATTGTGTGTGTGAAAATCTCATGGCATTTAGTCAAATAGAGCCCTGTCTTTGAGGAAGAATCGCCAATCTGCAACAGCCTGAAGTTTTTTCCTGGAGCAAGTATATATTTTCGAGTTAGGCATTTTGAATGGGAAGGAATCTCGTTCAAGAATGACCGTATAATTTATACTGTTGTTGAAATAACGTAACGTAACGTAACCGCGTACCAAGGTCGTTTAAATTGGAGTGGTTATCCTATGATTTGGTGCTCACCCTGCAGTAGCGGATTTATAGTGGCGTTACATGATATGTACAATGGTTGTACCCCTCCTCCGTGGTTGAAATGTTATAACAGAAAGGTATTTTTCTGCCATTTTGGGGTCTACAATTCCTCTTTTTGGTCGGGAAATATACTAACTTGGATTGCAACCCCGCCCCTTTTTGAAAATTTTCTGGATCCACCCGCCATATATAAATATCGTCTGACCTTCACCTCAAGTGCATAGTTATACATGCTAACTCCTAAACTGCTAAAAATGACCACACAGTCGTCTGTGATACTTGTCCTTTTACTTCTACCAGTCAGTGGCCCCCCGTCATCAAATTGACTATTCTGCCAGTTAGGTTGTGCACAAGTTAAAATTTTGTAGAACTTTAAAAAATAGTATTTAAAGTTATAAAGAACAGTCTGATATTTGCCTAATGGTTTTGTAGCCGAGCCTTGAAGGAATCAAGTCTTGGTGCTAATGCAGTTGAGTTGGGCAAGCTATTCCATTCTTTGATGGTACGTAGATCAAAAGATTCTTTCCTCTCTGTGATTCTATATTATGGAATCTCAAAGCCAGGCCTTTTGTCTGGTATCTCTAAAGTACTGGCATCACGATGTAATTCCGGTCAGCATTGTGGCTCATGGGGGTGAGAGCACTAATCTATTTCTAGTATATTTACTACCTTTAGCTTAACTTTATCGTAACTATTTTTTCTTACAATGTAAAGCAATACAATTTGTTGAAAGGGGAAATATCAACTTTGATTTAACAAAATAAAGCAAATTACATGTAGCAGATAGGAGGCAGTGATAGGTTTGGTTCGGTGTCCAGTACGAATAATATAAAATTCATAGATTTGAAATGATAACTTATTATTTAACGAGTCACTAGGGAAACTGATATGAAACGTAATAACTTTAAAATGTGAGCTCGAATCTGAATACGAGAAGGATTGACAAATCCACAAGGGTAGGCAGGAACCATTAGACCAAGTGCAGAAACTGACCAAATGTTTCAAATAGCAGTAATTAGCCATTTTGATTTTAAAATTATGGAAAAGCGAATGGATGAGATAAATAATGTAAATAATAAAATTTTGAATATTGAGAGAATTGACAGCAATAGGAGACAGGCGTGATTATAGCGAGAGATGAAATCAATTTAGCGGAAAATGCAGATTTAACAGACTATTGGTGCATGCTAACTCTGGAAACTTGGATTGTGTATCAGGAGAAGTTGTTGTCCAGTACCTGGATTTATCTTCAGAAGATTTCTCCAATTTATTGGTAAGTCTCATTTGAAATATGTAAAAAATGATAATAGATTTATTGATTATTGTAAATTGGGGTCGCACTTCATGGTATAGAGATACTGCAACATAGGTCAATTTCAATGTCATAATTTAACAATTTATACGTTTTGATTTAGCTGTTACTGATATAATACAGGTAACATTTTTTTAGGTTGACAAGGATGAGCGGTCAGCCCTACCCCCCCCCCCCTCCCAGGTACTCTTAAGATTAAGGATTGCGTCATACTGAATTTTAGAATTTGATCAAAATCAAAGTCTGGTGATCTCAATTTAGACATTTGCAATGTCATAATTCAAACTGAAAGTAATGTATATATCAAAAATGGTAAAAGGAATTAACCACCAACCACTAGTATATTCAATGTAGAAAATGGAGGTTTGTTTGTCAGGAGTTTGAAATACTTTTAACAAGTAGCGATTTCATTTTAAATTCGTGTAAACTCGATAGTAAAATGATATTGGTTTCGAAATTTTAAAAAACCGTTTATTTTCATCACCTCTACTCTACTCTTAACCTTCTATTAGTTATAAATATCAGATACTTTTAAAAGAACACTATCTAAGCGGGCAAAAATACTTTAAATTTCTACTTTTGCAATGAAGCATTTAATCCCCTCATTTGATTCGCTACTATAACCGTAGGTTAGTGTGAAGTGTTCGATGTCCATATGCAAAATGAATGCGATAGTAATATATCTCATTATAAGTACTTGTGGACTAGCCCTTGGTCAGACCCCTCAACAGGTGTCCTCCCTCATCACCGATCTTCTCTCTAATTATAACAAAAAAGTGCGGCCAGTGGTTGACCAATCGATGCCGGTGACTTTGGACATCAGTTTCAATCTCATCAGTATCATCGGAGTCGATGAAGTGAACGAGAAGCTAGAGACTTCCGGTTATCTAAGTATAATGTGGAATGATGCCATGGTGACCTGGGACCCCGTTACCAATAGTGATATCTACAGAATATTTCTGCCTCAGGTTCGTATTGCATGTTCAGTGTTTTAAGTGCTAATTGGGGGGAAAAAGTTGTCATAAAAATTGGTTATGTTGGGGTGCGTACCTAGAAGATATATTACACGTACATTAATTTTGGACATGTATAATAGACAAAATCTGTAACTAGATGGCCAAGGTAAATGTGGTTAGGATTCGTAAACTATTGTTAAAGTTGCTAAATTTACGTTTTTGCTTAAGGCTGATAAAAAACTAATTTATTAACTCACATGGGTTGAAAGCTCAAGTAAACTTTTTTGATCACGTTTTGTCTGACGTCCGTTTGCTATGCACTATAATATTTTCGATCTTCTCCAGTACCACGGGACTATTTTCAGCTAATCTTGCCACAGCACATGCTTGGGTAAAGAGGACTCAAGTTTATTCAAATGAAGTGTTACGCCTTTTTTAAAGTGGAGATAATTAATAATTAGTTGATTGATTGATGTTTTAGCCGTTTTTGGCAATATTTCAGCCATTTTACGGCGGCTAAAATGTGACAACGTTCAAAACTCTTCTCAAGAACCACTGAGCCATTTTCAAACAAACTTTGCACAAATCATCTTTGGGTATAGGGAATTCAAGTTCATTCCTTCTAAAGGGGAGATAATCAAGAAAATGTAAAAATAGCATGGAATCATTCAAAGGGAGCATGGAATCATTTAAAGGGACCATGGACACGATTTGAGCTTAAAATTTTCAAATTTTATTTTTCCATTTTTATTGTTGACAATGCTTATCTAAAGTATTTCTTATGGTCAACCAAAATTTGAATATCAGATGCTTAGTTACCAGTGAGATACAGCACTCACAATTCTCTGTTATGTAAACAAAGCTCGTGTCATGTTTTTGTTTACGTATAGATTGGTGAGTAGAAAACAGAAGGAGACGTGTCAAACACTACAAACTTTTTAATTGTGTTCAGAATTACATGTAACTTGTAATTAAAAAAAATACTTTAAACAAAATTGTACTAGTATATTTAACCTACATATGTATGTAAACAAAAACATAGCACAAGCCTTGTTTACATAACAAAGAATTGTGAGTTCTGTATTTCGACCATGTACATGTACCTCAACAACTGACATTGAAATTTTTGCTGACCATCAGAAATATATTATTTAAGCATTCTAAACATTAAAAATGGAAAAATAAAATTTTAAAATTTCCATCTCCAAATTGTGTCCATGTCCCTTTAAAAATCTTTTTAAGAACCATTGGACCAGAAGGGAGAGGGAATAGGGTGGGGTCACCAAAATGGGGAGGGGATAGGGTGGGGTCACCAAAAGGGGGAAGAGATAGGGTGGGGTCACAATAGCCTGGGATAAAAGTTTTACATGGATATATGCAGGATAAGTCTTTAAAAATCTTCTCAAGAACAGTGCCATGTTTATTCATATTTTAATGCAAGCATTCCCAGGCCGTGTAAATTAAATTGTGACATTTGTAATGCATGCTGATGCACCTACATATGTAGATGCACGATCCAGTGGATAGGTTAATTAAGAATTGCATAAGACCTTTGTGCATCAACAGGTTAAGAATTGCAGAAAAATGGAACCTTTGTGCATCAACAGCATATATCATGCATAAATGCTCCATAAGTGACACATGACACTCGAAAGTAGACAAGAATGTTGCACCTACTACAACGAATATAGATAGCTCTATATTCCTGTACACTCTTTATATACGCGCTATGTACACGTGGCACTATACATGTATACCATCTTTATCGTAAAATGATCAGAACAAGAAACATTAGTGCAAGCATCAAATTTCTGGGCCGGAAAGGTGTTGGGAAATGACTTCAAGTGAGTGAAATGAATCGTTACTTCTAGCGCTATCGGCCAATTTAAAGGTCAACAGCAGGCTATACACAGTTAAAGTTTGCCCGAGCGTTCGATATAAAACCTCGACTAAAATTTATTTCATAAAAGAAGAACAGGCTATTCAAAATGCACCTTTGTCCGATCAGTCGATATATTTGGCTATGGGCGGTGGAAAGGGTAAAAAGGACGTTAATGTAAATCGAACAATTAATTTTTGAAACCATATGAAAATACAAAACAAACCAGCTTAAAATAAAATCAACAGACTCAGATGCAAAACCAACAACCAAAAGACATTATCTGAACTGACGCTAGATGGCGTGCGAGTCTATTTACGTGATCCTTATATGTGTACGCCTTTAATATCATTAACACCGGCGCACCACGTTTCCGCAAATTGATATTACGTTTCCGCAAAAATAGTTACGATTAAGCACATTTATTTTTACTATTCCGCAAAATAAAATATGGCAGTACGATTCCACAAATATATTCCCTGGATTACAGGTAAAAACAAAGCATTCTTATCTGGATTACATGTGAAAACATAGCATTTCTATGGTATATCTATTTCGAAATTCTGACAATACAACATAGAGCATGTAAGTTAACACTTCAGGATTTACATACGCAGTTGTGTTTGTCTATGTCACTATGACGACCTACATGCATACTGTACTATAATTATATACAATATACCGACTCATTAATTTATTTCTTGAATGTTCTACCTTTTTATCACACATTACACCGCAAACATTACTTGCACAAAATAAAATGTCTAAATCAAATATTCTTTAAGTAAATAGTTTAATTGCCATGGGCGCGAATTGTGCTCCTTTGTTAGCTGATCTGTTTTTATATTCTTATGAAGTAGATTTTATTCAAAAGCTTCTACATGAGAAGAAAAAATATCTTTCTACGTTTTATCTACCGGTATCAATAATATGTCGATTCAATATATTCCTGTGAACTCGAGATAGAAAACACCACAAAGACCTCCACATCTGCTTCGTACTAAGATATCTGATTGAAAATGGATATTAATGGCCAACTAACAACTCAAGTTTACGACAGCGGGGTGATGATTTCAGCTACTCCATCGTCAACTTCCCATATCTATGTAGCAATATTCCATTATCACCTGCATATGGTTTTTATACCTCTCAAATTATTCAATACGCAAGAGTTCGTTCTGCGTATGACCAGTCTTTAAATCGAGGCAGGCTAGTGACAAACAAGTTGATGTTACAGGGGCTTCAACAGTTCGGTTTAAAGTCAGCATTTTGCAAATTCTGGTCGTTAAGATGATCTAGTTTGCCAATATAATCCACCAAATGTTGTCTGACTTGTTTCATACCGATTTTTACAAAATAAAGAGTTGGGCAAACACGGACCCCTGGACACACCAGAGGTGGGATTGGGTGCCTAGGAAGAGTAAGTATCCCCTGTTGACCGGTCACACCCGCCGTGAGCCCTATATCCTGATCAGGTAAACGGAGTTATCCGTAGTCAAAATCAGTGTGCCAAGAACGGCCTAACAATCAGTATGAAACACGTCAGACAGCATTGAGAGATATAAACATGATATGCAGGTGATAAAGGAATATTGCTTTATAAATATGGGATGTTGACGATGGAGAAGCTGAAATCATTCCGTTTGTCATACAGTTGAGAGGTCATTTTGCCGTTAATGTCTACTTTTAATAAAACTATCTGATATTCAATTTCTGGTTTTTAGCTCACCTGAGTTGAAAGCTCAAGTGAGTTTTTTTGATCACCAGTTGTCCATCGTCTGTCCGTCTGTCTGCAAACTTTTCACGTTTTTGACTTCTTCTCCAGAACCACAGAGCCAATTTCAACACTTGGTAAAACGTATTCTTGGGTGAAGGGCTTTCATGTTTGATTAAATTAAGGACCATGCCCCCTTCAAAGGTGAGATAATCACAAAAATGCAAAAAGAGAGGGGTACCATTTAAAAATCTTCTCAAGAACCACAGGGCCAGAAGATCTTATATTCTCATGAAAGCTTCCTGACATAGTGTAGATTCAAGGTTATTAATACCATGACCTACGACGGTAGGGTGAGATCACAATACACGTAGATGATCAAAATTTTAAATGCGAATATATAGGGAACATCTTTAAAAATCGTCTCAAGAACCTCTGGGCCAGGAAAGTACAAATTTACCTGAAAGCTTTCTGACATAGTGCAGATTCAAGTTTGTTAAAATCATGGCCTCCGGGGTAGGATGGGGCCCTAATGTAGGATCAAAGTTTTACATGCAGATATATAGGGGGAATCTTTGAAAATCTCCTTCTTAAGAACCATTGGGCCTGAAAAGTTTATGTTTATATGAAAGCTACTTGACATAGTGCAGATTCAAGTTTGTTAAAATCATACCCCCCCCCGGGGGGGGGGGGGGGGGGCACAGTAGTGGACCAAAGTTTTACATACAGATATATAAGGAAAATCTTTAAAACTCTTCTTCAGAAACACTGGGCCAGAAAATTGAAAAAATTACAAAAACGCTTCCTGACATAGTGTAGATTCAAGTTTGTATGTAAAGAGCATGGGTCCCGGGAGTAGGTTGGGGCCACAATAGGGACCAAAGTATTGCAGGCGAATATATGGGTAAATCTTTAAATATGGTCCAAGGTAACTCAGGTGAGCGATGGGGCTCTTGTTTGGTTATTTTTTTTTAATCTGCTCATGATCTGAGACAGCTTTTGACACGAAAGTACCCTGATTTGGTTTATTTATACCATTGTACTCTTTTTAATGAATATTTTCCCCCACAGGGCGACATCTGGAAACCAGACTTGGTTCTTGGAAACGGGTTTAAAAAGTTTGAGGAGCTTGGAGGACACTTTTACTACATCGATATTGATTATACCGGAAGTATATTCTGGCAGCCTTTCCAGGTCTTCGAAACCCACTGTTCCATGGATACCACATACTTTCCATACGATAAAGAAGTGTGCGAGATCGTTTTCGTAGTGTGGAGTTATTCGGTGAATGAGGTGGAGATCCGGAAGTCTGATGACGGAATTGACCTCTCTGCTTACGAGGAAAGTGGTGTCTGGGAAATAATACAAACAGACGTGAAAGTTAGCAAAAGTTCTATAGACTCCAAAGTTACGTTCTCTATCCACATAAAGAGGAAGCCTCTCTACTACGTGCTAAACGTCATAGTCCCTATCTTATTCCTTGGAATGCTTACAATCCTCGTTTTTGTTTTGCCTGTTGACGCGGGAGAAAAGATGTCGTATGCTATGACTGTTTTCCTATCCTTTGCAGTGTTCCTCACCATCATCAACACACAACTACCAGTTAGTTCAGACAGTACTTCTATTCTGAGTATTTATCTTTTACTTCAGATGTCGATGGGGGTACTGGTGTTGGTGATAACAGCCTTACAAATCCGTCTGCACCACAGAGACGAGACAGTTCCGATGCCCAGAGTCTTTAAGATAATGGTGAATCTTGATAATTGCATTAGATGTACTAAATCATGCCAATCATCAAAAAGTGGGAGTATTTCTCCTACGATGAATACGGAAAATCAACCTAAGGCTGACCAAGAAGCACTTGAGGAAAAACCGTGGGACAACACCAAAGTCGACTGGAAGGACGTGACGTCTGCAATAGACTTTCTGGCCTTCTGGATTTTTCTGATCTTGTACGTCGCTCTGACGATATATTTATTCATATCTATTGCAACTTAACAATGTACAGCACAATGAACTGTAAAATGATATTTTTCTTTTAACTCATCTGATCCATGTATCCAAATTACTGATTGGAAAGTACAATTCGGAAAATCAATTTAGTGGTATCATATGTACGTGTATATATATCACATTTTAGGAAAAATATATGCAGAGAACTGTTTAGGTATTAATTCTTCTTCAAACATGGCCCTAGTATCAAGGTGAAGCAAAATATCATGACGTTCCTCAAGGTAACTTTTATATTGTGTATATAATTCCTTAGCCCTTAGGATAGATTTTGCGGATACAGTAAGAGTTTATATATTTTCCGTATGGATTTTTTTCAAAGGTGAATTACTCACCTGCTAGGTGAGAGTCACCTGTGACATGGGCAAGTTAGATGGCACCTTTGGTCCCGTGAATAAACAGCGAAATCAAATTTGATAAATGAGGTTTGATGATCATAAATACGATCATGATATAACATTGAATCCAGCAATTTAAATTTCCAAGTCCTTTTATCTCAAGTGGTTTGAAAAATACCTGAGGTATGTACCTCATCTCTTGCTTGTAACTTAAGTGAGTCTCTCATCTCTTATTTGTAACTTAGATGCGTGCCTTATATCTTGTTTGTAACTTAGATACATGCCTCATCTCTTTTTTGTAACTTGAGTACGTGCCTCACATCTTGTTTGTAACTGAGGTGCGTGCCTCATATCTTATTTGTAACTTAGGTGTGTGCCTAATGTCTTATTTGTAACTTAGGTGTGTGCCTAATGTCTTGTTTGTAACTTAGGTGTGTGCCTATCTCTTGTGTGTAACTTAGGTGTGTGCTTCATCTCTTGCATGTAACTTAGGTGTGAGCCTCGTCTCTTCTTTGTAACTTGAGTACGTGCCTCATCTCTTGTTTGTAACTTAGGTGTGTGCCTCTTCTTTTGCTTGTTTGGGTATTAATTTAATTCGTGCTAAAGATCAAGCTCAGATCGGTGATCAAACCAATGTCAGTGCTCTCAGTACCTACACTTGTATCACAGGCACTCGACGTTCTAAATATATATGATAAAAAAATTGTCTTCCTGTAAACATGATATTCACAAGGCATATCACGCGCCATCTTGGTTTTCTTTTTTTACCAGCTGCAGCGCTTGAAAATTTCGGAGAAAAGTTCGATATAATATGATAATTAGACCCCTACCGTTTAGAAGGAACTCTGTCAAGGTCTTACCTCTCGCATCGTCATGGTGGACTGGAAATAAAGTCCATTTATCGGCTATAATCAACCGTCAAACATCGTCTACTGCTTCTCAAATGCAAAGATAGCTAAAAGGTGTACGGAAGTTGACATAATTTCGGGATAGCCCTTTTTTCATTGGTCGATAAAATTAAAAATAGTTAATATTATAATTAGTAGTAAATATGTTCTAGAGAGCGAGGTAAAGGATCTTGAAAACATTATTCTATTAATATATACTTTATTTATTTTTTACAACGTTAAACATGATAACTTCACTTATTCATGCATCCGTTGCATTAACATTAGACTAGTTGAAAGTAAATGTCATACGTAATAAGAAAAGTTCAAAATTGAATTGACACACACATACACGCGCGCGCGTACATGTGGGTATACTCTCAAACGTTCACCGTGACATCTTCTGTCCTGCTTATCTGTAAATTTTCAGGCATGGGTGACAAAACGTGTGTTGGAGTCGAAGCAGCGTGTTTTGGTAATGCGATAGATTTACTAAATTCCCCATGCCAGCCTGTCCCAAAACCTTTATTGTGCCTGAAAGTTATTGTTTGCAGGGCTGCAACTACCCTACATTCAATGCCCCCCCCCCCCCCCCCCCCCCCAGCACAAGCGTCAGAGGGTACATTAGCAAAGAATTTTCATTTGCATGATTATGCCAACTTCCGTCCACCTTTCAGCGATATTTCGCATTTGAGAATACTAGTAGGTTCTGTTAACCCCGAAACCGCTCTCTAGATCTGCAGCCCCCGTCCTCGCTCTCTAGATCTGCTGACCCAGTACCTCCTCTCTAGGTCTGCTGACCCCCGTACCCCCTCTCTAGATCTGCTGACCCCGTGTCCCATCTCTAGATCTGCTGACCCCGTGTTCCTCTCTAGATCTGCTGACCCCCGTACCCCCTCTCTAGATCTGCTGACCCCCGTACCCCCTCTCTAGATCTGCTGACCCCGTGTCCCTCTCTAGATCTATTGACCCCGTGTCCCATCTCTAGATCTGCTGACCCCTGTCCCTCTCTAGATCTGCTGACCCCATGTCCCCTCTCTAGATCTGCTGATCCAGTACCACTTCTCTAGATCTACTGACCCCGTGTCCCCTCTCTAGATCTGATGACCCCGTTTCCCTCTCTAGATCTGCTCACCCCGGTACCCCATCTCTAGATTTGCTAGCCCCCGTGCCTCCTCTTAAGATCTGCTAACCCCCATACCCCCTCTTTAGATCTACTGACCCCGTGTCCCTCTCTAGATCTGCTGACCCCCATACCCCTTCTCTAGATCTGCTGACACCCGTACCCCTCTCTAGATCTGCTGACACCCGTACCCCCTCTCTAGGTCTGCTGACACCCGTACCCCTCTCTAGATCTGCTGACCCCAGTACCCCTCTCTAGATCTGCTGACCCAGTAACCCTTCTCTAGATGTACTGACCCCCATAATCTCTTCTCTAGATCTGCTAACCCCCGTGCCTCCTCTCTAGATCTGCTGACCCCATACCCCCTCTCCAGATCTACTGACCCCATACCCCCTCTCTAGATCTGCTAACCACCGTGTTTCTTCTCTAGATCTGCTAACCCCCGTCTCCCTCTCTAGATATGCTGACCCCCGTACCCCTCTCTAGATCTGCTGACCCAGTACCCCTCTCTAGATCTATTGACCCCAGTACTTCTCTCTAGATCTGCTGATCCCCGTACCCCTTCTCTAGATCTACTGACCCCCGTACCCCCTCTCTAGATCTGCTGACCCCGTGTCCCCTCTCTAAATCTGCTGACCCCGTGTCCCTCTCTAGATCTGTTGACCCCATGTCCCCTCTCTAGATCTGCTGATTCAGTACCACTTCTCTAGATCTACTGACCCCGTGTTCCCTCTCTAGATCTGATGACTCCGTTTCCCTCTCTAGATCTGCTCACCCCGGTACCCCATCTCTAGATTTGCTAGCCCCCGTGCCTCCTCTTAAAATCTGCTAACCCCCATATCCCCTTTTTAGATCTGCTGACCCCGTTTCCCTCTCTAGATCTGCTGACCCCCATACCCCTTCTCTAGATCTACTGACACCCGTACCCCCTCTCTAGATCCGCTGACACCCGTACCCCTTCTCTAGGTCTGCTGACCTCCGTGTCCCTCTCTAGATCTGTTGACCCCAGTACCCCCTCTTTACATCTGCTGACCCAGTACCCCTTCTCTAGATGTACTGACCCCCATAACCCCTTCTCTAGATCTGCTAACCCCCGTGCTTCTTCTCTAGATCTGCTAACCTCTGTTTCCCTCTCTAGATCTGCTGACCCCCGTAACCCCTCTCTAGATCTGCTGACCCAGTACCCCTTCTCTAGATGTACTGACCCTCGTACCCCTCTTTAGATCTACTGACTCCCGTACCCCCTCTTTAGATCTTCCGACCGAGTACCTCTTCTCTAGATCTGCTGACCCCATGTCCCTCTCTAGATCTGCTGACCCTGTGTCCCTCTCTAGATCTGCTGACCTCTGTACCCCCTCTCTAGATCGACTGACCCCCACACCCCCTCTCCAGATCTACTGGCCCCGTACCTCCTCTCTAGATCTGCTAGCCCCCGTGCTTCCTCTCTAGATCTGCTGACCCCCGTACCCCCTTTCTAGATCTACTAACCCCCGTACCCCCTCTTTATATGTACTGACCCCTGTACCCCCTCTCTAGATCTGCTAACCCTCGTGCCTCCTCTCTAGATCTGCTGACCCCCGTAACCCCTCTCTAGATCTGCTGATCCAGTACTCCCTCTGTAGATCTGCTGACCCCCGTACCCCCTCTCTAGATCTGCTGACCCAATACCCCCTCTTTAGATCTGCTGACCCCCATGCCTTTTCTTTGGATCTGCTAACACCCGTACCCCCTCTCTAGATCTGCTGACCCGGTACCCCTTTCTAGATCTGCTGACTCCCGTGCCTCTTTTTTAGATCTGCTAACCCCCATACCCATCTCTAGATCTGCTGACCCCCGTACCCCTTCTCTAGATCTGCTGACCCAGTGCCCCCTCTCTAGATCTGCCGACCCCCGTGATCCTCTCTAGATTTTCTGACCCCCGTACCCCTCTCTAGATCTACTGACCCCTATACCCCCTCTCTAGATCTGCTAACCCCGTACCCCCTCTCTAGATCTGCTAACCCCTGTACCCCCTCTCTAGTTCAGCTGACCCACTACCCCCTCTCTAGATCTGCTGACCCCCGTATCCCTCTCTAGATCTGCTGACCCAGTACCCCCTCTCTAGATCTGCCGACCCCCGTGATCCTCTCTAGATCTTCTGACTCCCGTACCCCGTCTCTAGATCTGCTGACCCCCGTGATCCTCTCTAGATCTGCTGACCCCGTACCCCCTTTCTAGATCTGCTAACCCCCGTGTCTCCTCTCTAGATCTGCTGACCCAGTACCCCCTCTCTAGATCTGCTGACCCCTGTGCCTCTTCTCTAGATCTGCTAAACCCCGTACCCCCTCTCTAGATCTGCTGACCCCCGTATCCCTCTCTAGATCTGTTAATCCCCGTGCCTCCTCTCTAGATCTGCTGACACCCGTACCCATCTCTAGATCTGCTGACCCAGTACTCCCTCTCTAGATCTGCTGACCCCCGTACCCCTCTCTAGAACTGCTACCCCCCGTGCCTTCTCTCTAGATCTGCTGACCCCCGTACCCCCTCTCTAGATCTGCTGACCCAGTATCCCCTCTCTAGATCTGCTGACCCAGTACCTCCTCTCTAGATCTACTGACCCCCTGTCCCTTCTCTAGATCTACTGACTCCGTGTCCCCTCTCGAGATTTGCTGACCCCCGTGTCCTTCTCTAAATCTGCTGCCTGCCGTGTCCCCTCTCTAAATCAGCTGTTGCTATAATGCGGAACAGAAAACGGAAAATCTTGTATGGAAAAATATCATGAGTAGATCAGTATTTTGAAAAATCAAAAAGGCTTATTGTGAACAAGGAAAGAAGAAATTACAGAGAAAACGGAAATTCATCCGCAAAACCCACCGCATCTCATAATCTCCATGGTAATGCATCTTTACTTTAAAATCGTTATCACTTTGGAAAATTATTATAAGTGAGCGCATGTGGGTACCATCCCCTTTCCCCGGCTTTTTCATTTTCTTACCCCCATCCCACCCCCTTCCGATTGTGACAGTACCGACGTTGTTTCACAAATAATGATAATAATAAAAAATAAATAAATACATGTATACCGAAAAAGACTTGAATTAGAAATCAACCTTTTAAATTTCATTACTTTTTTCTAGCTGCCACCAGGGCCGTAAATTACATGGAGGCGGAGGAGGCAGCTGCCTCCTCCAACTTTTGAGCCAAAAAAAATTAAAATTTAAAGTTCATTAGAATTTATGTTGTTTCCAATAACTAAGAACATGATACCTCCCTTAAAAAGCATTCCAAATCTTTCTTTTAGAATGAGTTAGTCAAGTAACATCTTAGAAGGCCCTAGAATCAAGGATTTTGCACGAAACGTGTTCAGTGTGCACAAAATGTGACCCCCCCCTAATTTCCTGCCTCCTCAAAATTGAAGGTTAATTTACGGCCCTGGCTGCCACCTTTTAAGAAACGAATTTATGAGCTTAGCCAATGATTAGAAAGGTTTTTATCCCCCCTCCCCGAAAACAAAACTGAAAAATAATTTTCTCAATAATTTTCTACAAACACACAAACCTTTAAAAGTTTGAACATTTCGAAAATATATTTTTGAGATAATTGAACATGAATTTGATTTTTGGTGAACACCTGATACATGTATATGCATCACATCATTTCAAAGCGAATGAGTTCGGTGTGTATAAAAGGTTTGCCTCATTTGGGATCGATTTATGTAAAGTGAAAGTTCGTACATGTACCGGTGGTATCCTGTGGATATTTGTTGAACCTGAAGATACAGCCCCCCCCCACCCCCCACCCCCTCCGATTGAAATAGAATGAGGAGGTGAAGTTCATTACCCTAGTATGAGGAAATAACATATTTGAAATAGCTAATCGTCTAACAGAGAATTTATGTTTGAATTGAATTAAAAGATCGTCTCATTATTCCAGTAGTTAGATTAGAATTTCTCACTATTTACAAAATTGTTACTCAGCTTGATTAAAAAATGAAGAAAAAATTAATCAAACACAAAATGATCAACTTGTTGACTTGATGAGGTCATGAATTATCGATGTTTTATACACACTCCTTATTGTAACATGAATAATGTAAACGCACGCACACACTGTATTATGTGTAAATACACATGCGTTGAAGACGTTTTGCCACGAGAGGGGTCATATAAATCTGTATTAGACTGTGTGTTCTTTCCATTGTCTGCCCGCATAGGTGTCGCTGCTTCCTAACAACCCGTTAATTCCGAAATTGCAAGATTCTTGTAAAACGCTTTGTAAACTTTTATATAAACATTCATTTAATTAAAGGGGCATTAACTGCCATTTTGTCGCCAAAAATGAAATGAAATGAAAATTGCTCTATATTATATATTTCAGTATTAGCACCAGTATTTGATTATTTCAAACGCTTTTTAACCTCAAAGCAGAAAGCAGACACATGGATATGTAATTTTGGTGATTAAATAACTATTGTCTTGCAAGACAATAATTCTTCCTTATGTTTTTCTTTACACTAAAAGCGATTATCGAAGGTAGTTTTATTAGGTTTCTCTTGATTTTGTACAAAATAAATGTTTTATAGTCATTCATATACAGTCCAATGCCACTGAGAGATTTTGAGGAAAAAATGGTTGCTTTGAATTTCACCGCTGATGCATGCCCCTTTACAATGCTTTATCAATAATTATAATACAGAATTTTAAGATGAAATTGTGATACCGCTTTAAATAAGTTCTTATTTTTATTTTAATCAAATAAAGAATATTTGCCCGATATTTCGTATTATCTTAGATACATTATTTCAGTTCGGTTTCCGTTCCGCGTTTTAGCAACACCCTTAATTAAAATCTAGATCCGCCACTATGAGATTGATGAGTGGTTCACATGTATTAAGAAGAAACTAAGTACGAGTAACTCCACTACATGTACAAATGTAAGTCGGTTCTCCTCGTGAACTCTTGTGACACTAGAGCTGAATTTACGCATGCTCTGTCAATAAACTTCATATCTCTCAGTCACACAGGTGACCCACCTTCCGAATAACCTACATGAGTTGATTTTTAAAATAATTTTTGTTATTGAAAATCTCTCTAATGCATGTCAACAATGTCTTACATACCCCTAAAGTCCAAAATAACTCAAAATAAATACCCTCGCTGGTTATTCAAAAGAATTATTGAATTAACTCATTAATGAGTAGGCTACATGTAGGTTATTTCGGGGGGGGGGGGGGGGGGGGGGGTTACTCAGGCACTTGTTTCTGTAAATAACTTACGACCTCTGTATACTAATAATAACACGTGTTATTATTAGTATACAGAGGTCGTAAGTTATTTATAGTGAGAAGTGCCTGTGGTGGGGTGGTCCAGAATCCAAGCACCTGTGTCGTGTTGGGTAGTGTTTGTTTACAACATGGAGGGTAGAAAAGCAAGAAATACGAACTCTGATTGGAAATGTAATAATATAAAAAATATCATTGGACAAGCATTAAGGAGTTACTCTACTACATCGTTATAATGGTTGACTTCCTTTAAAAACATGGAGGAAAAAAAAATCAATATCAGCAATATTTGACTTTTCCTTTTCATTCAGATACTTAGACGAGTAGCTCAGTGGGTTAGCATACCGACTGCTAACCTGTAGGTCGCAGGTTCGACTCGAGTCTAGAAGGGTTTATAATTTTTTTTCCAGATTACCTTCTACTAAAATATTTTTTTGGACGAAATAAAGTAAATTTGAAAATGTTTTAACTTCAAAATATTGTTGTACATATCCTCCACTTTTCATCTACATCAAATTTCTCTGGTGTAGCACACCTCTTTAAGATAGGCAATTTGTTTACCCGTGTAACTTGTGTCGCTTAATCGAGTGCACCCTTAAAAAATTAATGCCCCCCCCCCCCCTCTCCGAGTTTGGGAAATTTAGATAATTGATACTAGTTGTCAGATCAACTCATAAGTAACGAAATTGGTCAGATACCGCATAATTTCAATTGTTCTGGAACATCGCGCTAACATTTGATTAATTAAATTCATTCATGCACTCGTAGTTTAGTTCGAAAATGAAAGTAGAAATGTCTCAACTATCTTGAATGTTTTTTAAAGCTGTGGGATTCCCCCAAACAGTTTATAAATCAAGTAAATAAGAATTATTCTGAGTTTAAAACCATGAATGTATGCAGTGTATGAAAATAATAATGTGAGAAAGTTGGGGTAAATACTCATTAAAATATGTATTGTGTTCATGGTTGGTATTTTTTAATCGATCGGAAGATCTAGGCCTACTTGATGAACTCTCCGAAGTCCTATGTGTGGTGTTTATCTTTATAAACATTAACATTGCATCCTAGGAAATACACAGGCCTAGTTAATAAAGTTTACGTGCAAATAATGATAATGATAAACTTAAGGACAAACAAAAGCAAAGTACTCTATTTTCGATTAGTGTCACTATCAGTTAGAAATTTCCTCTTTCTATAAATAGAGCACTAAAAATTACTAATGGAAACAGCCATTAACTTATTAGGAGTAGACACAGGTATGGTATCTTGGTAGTGCTGTCTATTTTTCAAAATCTATATCTACTTTTAAAGACTGATCAACGTTTTCTTGTTGTTTGATAAGTTTGTTGTTCATATTTATATTTATAAATTAATGTAAAACGAAAGTACTTAACGCTCGAGTCTACAAGTTCAAGTATAGATGTGTGTAGAACAGCCGTTTTCAAAATGATGTGTCTATATTTAAGCATTTTTGATTATGTAGAAACTTAGTGTTCATTTTCAGAAAGTCATAAAATGGACCAATGAGCACCATGGACAGTCTATCAGAACAGGTACAATCGAATAAAGAGTAATGACGTTTTTGGAAAGCAAAACATTATATAAGCATTATTTTTCCTTTCATTCAAACTGAAACTAGTTATAAAAGAGTATGATTTTATGTAAATAATTTACATTCAAGAAGAAATATTTATCGTGTTTACAAAATGATTGACTAGATGTACAGAGTATATGCACAGGGGCTAAGCCCGTTTTGGGCCCGAACTCTGTCATACCATAAATATAGAAAGGGGTCTAACTCGGACACAGAGAAAAAACTAACCACTCGCTTCAAATGTCATCTTCGCTAGCCAAGGGTTTTCGGTCCACTCCGCTCCCCATAAACCGAAAACCCTTGACAAGATCTGCCATTTTAATGAAAACACTAAATACCCGAATTGTCTAAAACTTTAAAGAAGGGGAAAATGGGTAATAATAATCTAAATGAAATAGAATAAACAAAAACAAAAAATTAAAAAAGCCAAGAAATGATGTTCAATTTTCTTCTCTAAGTGCAATATTACAAGAATAATGTTTTGATCAGTATTTGAGATTTTAAGTCTATTGGGTATTTAGTGCATTCATTAAAACGGCAGATCTTGTCAACAGTTGATGCTGCTGAGGAAAAATAAGTCGTGTAACGTTTACACGAAGAACATTATTAAAATATGAGGAAGTAAGTAGCGTACAATTGATGTGAAATTTTAATTGACAGGTCCGAAATCTTCCATACTAGTCTGAATTTCGCTGCTGTCACAGGCGAGAAACGACTCCGTGACCTGGACCGGTAAATGTCCTAGTAAAAATAAACAAGTGAAATCGAGAGAGCGATGACGTATATCTTTGTTATTTTAATAACCCGTGACTTGAAATTTGGCATGCAATTAGTTAAAACATTAATCTATGCGAGGAAAACGACAAATTACGCATAGCTTACCTAGTACTACCTAGTTTAAGATTTTTTAGGCATTTGAAGCGAGTGGTTAGTTTTTTCTCTGTGTCCGAGTTAGACCCCTTTCTATATTTATGGTATGACAGAGCTCGGGCCCAAAACGGGCTTAGTCCCTGTGGGTATATGCGGCACTTGTTTGATAAATGTGTAAACATAATGCACCACACATCTGTGCACTGATACTGTGTATTCTCTGACAGCTACGCGGCCTGTCGCGGAGAGTGGCTGAGCTGGAAAAATCAAATTCCACAATTCTGAAGACTTTAAATGAAAGGGAAAGGTATATATAATGATTATATATAAACTAAAAAATTCATTTACCCGTTTTATCAAACTTAGGCTGTTAATTGTTAATTGTGCATTATTTCTCCACAAACACACTGATCTACGACTTGATAAAGAATCTGTATATTTATAAAAAGTATACAGAATATAGAGATAATGAAGGGTTGTCTTGTTTATATGTGTATTTGTTTTAAAATAAAAATTCTTGAATCACGATTGTATTTGGCATTTGTATTTTCTCACTAGGTCCCAAAAACCTCTGGACAAAAAATGGTCAGGTATGATTTTTAATTTTTTTTTATGGCTAGCCTAGTGTGAATTTTAAATGCCAATTTTACAGAAAGGAGTGATTCCCATTTATGCACAAGGATTAAAAATACTCTATCTATTGCTAGTAAAATGAAAGTAAAGAATGGTCAGTGTTGTAGAGAAAAAGACTGATTAACAGCAGGACAGGGTGACGTATCGACTGAGTGACGGGTCGACGGGATGACGTGTCGACTGGGTGACGTGTCGTCAGGGTGACGTGTCGACTGGGTAACATGTCGATGGGGTAACAGTAGTCCATGGGGTGACGGGTTTATGGGGTAAAAGTCAACAACCACTAGTACGAAAGTAAATGTTGTAGGTTTAATGGGTTATCAAATTGATAGGTCAATATATTCAATTGTCAACGACGTTATACCTGATTTGTACTCAGGCATACGGCAAAATGCTTGTGGAAATACACGATGAAAAAGAAATTAATTTTCCTTAATTAAGGCGGCTCACTACACCCAGAAATAGTTTCTCAAATCAGTATGAATTGATTTAATTATAAAAGATATGATGATATGCAATAAGTATATATGCAAAAAAGGCAAAACATAAATTTGTATAGGCCTAAAAACATGATTTTCAAAAAAATTATTTCAACACTTATGAACAAAAGACTGCAAGATTTGAACTCGAGATTTGCGGTTCTCCAGCACAATATTTAACCACTGAGCTACGATGACAGACAAACACATCGATCGATACCAATAATTTCACAAAACATTTAAATCGCCATCTTGTGATGTGGTGTTATACCGAGTATAAGCTTTAGTGTAGTGAGCTACCGTAAGTGCTATCTGATTAATTATTACACTATGCAGGTTATGTATCAATATGTAAGTTTTGATAATTTGAATTCAAGTGTTAAACTTTCAAAATTGTATTTCACATTTTGGTATCGATCACTTACACGCGGGTAAACGCGTAATCGGCTATTCGGTTATATCGGACATTCGGCTCAAATTCGTTTCTGACTGGTAAGTTTATTTGCTCAAAATCATTGTGATTGACATTCTATTGGAGCATGACGACCGGTTTGCGTTGAACCGTAAAAATCAAAAGTCAAGAAAAATGCGCTGATGTATTCTATCGTGTTGATGTCGAAGAACAGGAAGGTTACAAATATAGAATTTACCAATTTTTTAAAGCATTTTGGTCACATTGGTGCATGTGTCAGCCACTACACATTCTATGTAGGAATTTGCATTGTTACATTTGATTTACATATGCATTGGTCTTTAGTATAATTTATGTAGGTAGTACATCAAGGTTACTGTAACACATACATATAGTTTGTTCTGTTATAAGTAGTCTATTTCCGGACACATGCCTAATTCCCCCCTGAATGGCGACTGGTGGTATTACGCTATTGTGCATTTTAGTCTGACATCCACATTTCCCGGTTAAATCATTAATGACTAATTGTCTGTATTTAATACCATTACTAGGATAGTTATCCGTACAATGCTCCACAATTATTTCGAAATGGCATGTTGAGAAGCTACAGAAGTAGCACGTGAAATCATCCACAGTATCTGGGACAAAACATAAAATTCGGATTTAATGATTACAAGGGTTACAATTTTCAAAGATTGGTAATTTTACAAAGATGCAGTATCATAGACCAATTCAAAACAACCCAGAGATCGTGGACGTTGTCACATTTCTTAATGATCAAGCAACAATCGGGAAATAGTCATGGGTCATTTTTATAGCGAGGAGCCGAGGTTTTTTTTTATGTTTTCAAAAATCCACATTTTTACTCGATCATTTTATAACTTGACATCAACCCTTCCTCCTAGAGGAAATGGCCCATACCTTACATGTACAGTGTACATGTACTACGTATGCCTTACTGTTTTGTGAGACAGTTAATCACACATATACAAATTGTCGCCAGAAAAACTAGTTCCACTCGATCTATCAACTCAGTACCCAGTAGATGAGGATGACGTAACACAAATATTATAATCATAAGCCATTATTACTTTGTTCTGGACACTGAACAACACGAACACGAATTTTCTATCCTAAAACACCAATTTAGTGTCTAGTTAATGCTGTATACGGTATTTTGAAACACACTGGAAACCTTATCTCCGTTAACATAAATACTAAAAAAAAAAACAACCGAATTTTCCGATAACATTTACCTTATTGCCGATAACTTGTTTTTATCCCACCTGATGTTTTCAATAAACTCTAGTTTTCTCTTACTGTAAGTTTATTTCAATCTATCATTTCCTAAAGGATTATCTTAGCCCAAAAATGCAAATGAATATCCTCTCTTCAATAATTACAATTCTTTACTGATCTAGTATCACATTTGTGGTAGATTTTTACGGAATACATAAGGAAATTCCAATTTTCGGCGCTGTTAATTGGTTATTGCTTAAAGTGCTCGTTTAGCTGTTGAAAGGATGGTCATATACACATTTAGGATTACAATTACCGCTGCATAGAATGTGTCTTCATCAATAAAAATCACGTATGAGCTTACCTTGTTTTTCAAACCAACCACATCATTGAGCCGAATGTCCGATAACTACCGAATAGCCGATTACGCGTTTACCCGCGTGTCTCAAATTATGAAATTTGTTTTTTTCCTATCGACCTTAGTTTGAGTGTTAACCTGTCGACCCTTATTAACGATTTCTGGTGTTGTTGTGATACATGTATATTATTTTATGTTGTTTGGGTGTCGACTTGTCGACCTGTAAACTTGTTTCAACCGATGAAATTGTTTTCATGTGTGAAATGGGGCGCTGTAGGATCGTTATAAAAAAGGAAATATTTCTTATGCAACTTTAAATTCGGAAGGTGTAGATTGGTTAGATAGAACTACGTATCCGTATACCCTAGTGAAACCAAGAATTTCCCCCAAAAATGAATGTAGTGCACTGAAGTAGTATCTGAACAGCACTATTAATTACAATTGTAACGTGGAGGGAAAAACTGCAACGGACCAGACCAGGATTCGAACACGGAACACCTTACGGAGGTGCTCTACATCGTCATAATGGCCGACTTCCTTTTAAAATATGGAAAAAATGTAAATATCGGCATTATTTGTCTATTCCTTTTCAGTTTAAGGTATAGTTCTTGAACTCTTTACATAACATCACAAGATGGCGATTCAAATGTTTTGTGAAATTGTTTGTATCAATCGATTTGGTTGTCTATCATCATAGTGGTTAAAACATTGGACTGGTGAACCGCATATTCCGAATTCAAATCCGCCAGAGGCTTTTGTTAAAGCTGTATGGTCCGAATTACAATATTTTTTTCCATCTCGTAAAAACGCTATGAAATCATCGCACGTATGTAGTTATGAGACTGTACGAAATATCATAAATTATTTCACCTGTTTAACCCAAATAATGTGATTTTAAATCGATGCTTACAAATAACAGCGTCACTCTGCCATTTCAAGTGACAGTCACGTGACCAGTTCAAACTTTCAGATCATCGATGGTATTATCTGTGTAAAGCTGTGTATTTTGTTATAACAGTACCGTACCATAAGTTTGATAGAAATAAAAATATCAAATACCTCTTAGTAATTCGTTGTTTTACGCTCTTTCAACCTTAAAACTAGACAGTTGCGTATGAGTTAATACATCATGTTGGGATTCCCCTGACGCGCGTGTGTCTATTTATAGACGTCTATTATGGGATGACTTATATATGTAGCCACTATATTTACTTTCTAAATAATATTCGCACTGTTTTCTTTTACATGCAGATGTTTTCAAGCATGTAATTAAGGGAAAGTTAATAACTTTATAAAGTAATTAATCTGCTTCAAAGTAATTATGTACAAAAAAAAATAAAAAAATACATGGACATCGGGTCATACAGCTTTAATATTTATTGAAATTAATTTCTGAAAATAATGTTTTTTAAAATCCAAAATTGTATATTTTTTGCCTTTTGACAAATATACTTATTGTATATCATCATATCCCTCATAATTAAATTATTTCGTGTTGAATTGAGAAACTCTTTCAAGGTGTAGTGAGCCACTTTAAATGCCTAGCTGAGTAGCTCAGTAGGTGAGCGTGTCAACTGCTGATCGCGGGTTTAAGCCCAATATGGGCTTAAAAAATTCAGATTACTTTCTACTAAAACTGCCTTGTTGTCTAAATTAAGTGAATTTGAAAGTTTTCAATATCAAAATTATGTACATGTCATCCACTTTTCATTCACTTGAAATGAAAGGTCAGGTCCTGAGCCATCAGAGATGAGCATTTATGTAAATGTTTCTACTTGTTTGTCATTATATCTATAATCTCTTAAGATTTTGTTTAATTTGAAAAATAAAAGAATTTTCTCTCAAATCAAATAAAAATATTCTCCTCAGATTTTTGTAGAGCTTTAGATTCCCTGAAAGAGCAGAACAATGCAAGCGATCAAGATTTGAGGTCGTTAAGGGAAAAATTATACCGACTGGATGGCAGAGTGGAGGAAATTTCTAGAACAGTGCAGGGCTTTAAAGGTGGGCATAATTTAAAACATAAAAATAGCCAGGAGAAGCATGTGCCACGGTCCAGCAACGGCCCTAAAATCACGATCAGAAAACAAGTGACGGTGGAGGATGGGAAAAGTGTGATTTCTAGCAAAGCGCCATCTATTGGAAGACCAAGGAAAGTGGAAACTGTAACGAGTATGGAAGAGCACATCACAGAAGAACCTACCCCAGAACTCCAAAGTTGTGAAAGTATAGAAAAACATACAAGTGGAATACCCAAACCTCCAGTTAAAGCGGACCGGTTAGGTCTCAGAGGACGCAAGATTTCGTTTGATGTAGACAATCGTGTACGTTTGATGAGCGGTAGTGGTATTGAGAAGGGACAGGTCACCACTCATATGACTGCCACTCCAAAACATGACGTCACATCATGGACTGAGGACAAATTCAATCTTCCTACCAGAGAGGAACTTCAGAAAAAGCAAAAGGGAAGGACTCCTAAGGAGATTGGAGCAGGATCCAAGCCGTAAGGAGTCTATTCACTGTAAAGAGAAGTATAACCTGTCTACTCCGACAAGCACTGGGAGGCAATTTGTTCCGTCAGTGTGTCGGGTTAGACATTATAAAACCAATGAAAATTTAAAATTGAGAATTAGGGTGGATTTTAATTAAAAAAAATTCTCAGGAACCACTGCACCATAATAGGAATAAACATACATAAAGTTTCTATGTACCTGTTTATGAAAGATTCAAGTTTGTTTAAACCGTGCCATCGGAGCCAGGCCTGTCTACAGGAACAGCCTCTATGCTACTAGTTGTCAAATGAATATTCAAGGATTCTCATATATTACATGTATATATTCGCAAAGTTTTACATTCGAATGATGCATATTCGATTTTAAAAGAAAATATTCTTCTCAAAGGCCACAGTGACACAGAAGCAAGTTTGTTCAAACTCATGTCTCCCGGATTTAGGATAGGGCCTCGTTAGGGATGACATATTTATATTTCAAGCTATTTTAAAAAAAATTCTTCTCAAAAACCATAAGGCTACAATTGTCAAATTAAGTATGCTGCATCCTCTTGTTGTGTAAAGTTAGATTTATCACCCCTTCATCATCCGGGTTAGAATAGGTTCTCAGTACCCCTTGCTTGTCGTAGAAGGCGACTAAATGGGGCGGTCCTTAAGATGAGACCGCAAAAACCGAGGTTCCGTGTTACAGCAGGTGTGGCACAATAAAGATCCCTCCCTGTTCAACGGTCATAAGCGCCGATCATAGGCCGAAATTTTGCAGCCCTTCACCGGCAGTGGTGACCTCTCCATATGAGTGAAATATTCTCGAGAGGGACGTTAAACAATACTCAATCAATCAATCAATCAATCACCCCTTCATCCATAAAAGAGATTATAAAGATTCACATGAAAGTCTTTTATTCTGCTTGTGCATTCAAGTTTGCTAACACTGTGGTTTCTGGGGCTAACACGTTTTGCGCATCAGAGAAATGTGAAGGTTCAGATGAGCGAAGTTGGACACGAACCTTTTGCTATATATTCTTGTCCACGCACAAACAATACACACTCGTTGGCTAGCTCTCTGTGGCGGAGATACATATGACTGAAAATATACAAAATAATGTTTTATGAATTGTATCAACGTCTTTCTTTATGAGGTATTTTAATTTTATTTTCAGAAGTGTACAACGCACGACCGGATCAAAAAACGAATATAAAAACTTGGGTATATATTTTGACACTATTTTGATATACATGCAGAATATTAAGCTTTATATACGTGGTGTGTAATACGAATGGAATGTATGTAACATTTTTAGTTTAAACGGGAAATATTTTCACAATACTTGATTATGATCTTCCTGATCGTAGTGGTAAGCAATAATCTAACACTTCTAGCCGGATTCAGTAAAGATCCAGATGCGGTTCCCGATATCCGAGAAATGAGCACGTGGAGAAATATGGCTGAAGCCGAACGTATAAGGGGTAAGGTAACATTTTAGTGATTCATATTAACCAATTTACCAATTACAAAAAAATATATATATCAGACCTTAGCGCATCTTGACTTGGATATTTCTATTGGTAATTTTTTTGTCATTTCATTTCATTCGGGTATAAAATATTACAGAATGTCATGATTATGAATTTAAGATAACAAATTGAAACCTGACATAATCTATAGCGATATGCATTTATAATAGTTAAAGAATAACTGTATGAATAACATGACATATATATGATGATATAATAACCTAAGGACAACCCATAAAAGCTTAAATTAGCTTATTTCCAATGGGATCCTTATAGATATGATCAACAGACATAAAGAATAAAAATTTATATCCGAATACAAGTACAACAACATTTGGAGTGGTTATGAATTTAACTATGTCCTAAACACTGTTTGCATATTGATTTTGTAATTTGTAGTGAATTAGTTTTTGATTAACTTTAGTGTCTTATGTAAGCTTTGGGTATCTAATGACAAGTTCTCCAAACACTGCATCCCAAACGACGCTTGTTAAGCTGACCCAAATAACCTCTGTATATTCTAAATCTTCCGGGGAGGGGGAGGGGGAGGGGGGCTCCCTGTCACCCCTCTTAAATCCGCCTATGAATTTATGTGTATTTCATGATTGCAGGTTTAATGACGACAAACCTGAAGCGAGGGAAGGGCCCCAACACCTGCCTGTTGCTGGATATTTCTGGGAGTATGGAGGGAGAACCATTTGAAGAAATGATGACTGCAGCCAAGTTTTTTATTAAAAGTTTGTTTTGATTTGAACTTGAAAAAACGTAATACAATTACGATATAAGCCACACACCAAAGTTGTAGCTTTATGATATTCAATTCTTTTTATTTCATATCAAAATATGCTTTGCCATACAGGTCTTGCTGAAATCTCTCAATTGCTTGGAATAAATGAGAATGTTGGCATTGCAACATTTGGTGAGCATACGGCAGTTGTTCAGCACATGACGAATGACTACAACAGAGTACTGGAAGCATTAGGTAGGAACTATTCTAAGAATTAAAACAAACAGGTTCGCTGACTACAGAGATACCAAGGATGAAACTAGTGTAGCGGACAGTATAAGAGGGAACTTATATTGCTTCGCTAGAGAGCTAGCTTTTCTTGTGATGTGGTAGAGACTTTCTCTTGATCACGCAAGTTAAGCAACGGCGAATGTGATCAGCACTTGGCTGGATGACCGCTTCACGTTACACTAGCTCTACGAACAGTTGGAAAACAGCTGTACTGAAAATGCATATGATAACAATCTTACTTGGCTAACTGAATCAGTATGTCCAGAGAGCTATTTTCACACACACACACACACACACACACACACACACACACACACCGCCGCATAGTCGGTGTCGTCTGTGGACAGTAGGTTTGGGAGAAATATCTGTTGAACATCTTTAATGATCTCTTTATGCATTGTTTTCCTTTTTATTTGATTAATAAGAACATCATATATTTTTAACCCACATGAGTTGAAAACTCAAGTGAGCTTTTCTGATCGCCTGTTGTCCGCCGGCTGTCCGGCTGTAAACGTTTTACATTTTCGAGTTCTTCTCTAGAACCACTGGGTCAATTAAAACCAAATTTGGCCAAAATCATCCTTGGGTGAAGGGCGTTCAAGTTTGTTCAAATGAAGGACTATGTCCCTTTCAAAGGGGAGATAATCACAAAAATGCAAAAATAGGGTGGGTTATCAAGGTCTTCCGTAACAACGGAAGACCTTCTACTGATTGTGCTGGTTAAGATTAATTCTTATTATTCTTTTTTTTTCTTTTTCCTAGACGCTAACTTTGAAGCTTCATATCTCGCTCATTTCTGCATGGATTTTGCTCTAATTTTCAGGGTTTATAAACTTTACAGAACAATTTTTAAATCATGTACTACATTTCAGAAATTCCCGTCTGTTCACGAGTTATCCCCCTTTGAATGAAATTTTAGGGGCTTTTGTTTCCAGACAAAGGCTCCGAGACTGTATAAGCTTGAGCAGAAAATGCATTGAAAATGAAAAGTAGGAGCATTGTAGTTGTGCACATCGTTTTTTGTTTTTTGATTACAGCGTTCGAAATGGTGGTTGACAGGGTTAAAAAATTAGGACGCCTAAAGGAGCAAAAAATTACACATATTTTCCTTTGTATCTTTTAAAGTAAAATTATTTTGTTAAGACGTGTAGAACAAAGGTTGTACAAAATGTTAAGAGCTTTCTTTTGATCTCCCTAAAAAAAGGCTGGCCCCTTAAATTAGGGATCTGGGGATCTTCAAAGTTTTCGCTTTATAACTCAAAAACGGTAAATATTTCGATATGGTTTTTGCTGAAAAAGTTGTTCTTTAACATCTTATTGATCTCATAAACATAATATTTTGCTCGAGTATTGTGTTATATATGAGTAAAAAAGCTTGACCCGCAAACAGGTAACCGTATCATTAGGTAGGTGAAGGGGAAAAATATGCGTATAACTTAAATAAACTTGCTTTAATTGATAAATCTGACTTCATGAAAGGCTAATATTCTTTTAAAATAAGGTTTTAACGTAATCTATGGTTCTTTTAAAAATCATCTATCGACAACTTTCTTTTTTATTATTTAGTAGCTTTAATGTAAACAATCGTTCCAAAGAAAAAAAGAGGAAAAGGTTATCTCTTCTACGTTTGTTATTAAAACAACGATATATTTAATTGAAGAAACAAACCTTCAAGCATAGAATAACTCAGTCATTAACTACACGCATCTTACATACACCGCAGGGTTTGTTTTTGTTTACAATTACGTAACAGCCTCGAGGAACCATCGCGTGTGAACCAGGGTAATCATTGTCGTCCTAAATATAACACAGACTGTTATGTTTTTTATCACATTGAATTTTTCGAATAATTCAGTCTTTCCGGGGATGTATATACTTGTTTATACGTCCCTGGTCTTACGTTTGATTTGTTTTAAATTCAAAACTCTAGAGCATTGAGTCAGGCATCAATTTTAAAATCTGCAATTTAATATACAGTTCGTTTCTCAATCATGTCTAATTGCTAGGTTTTTATGTCACACAGCTCCGACGGAAGACCTCTCGTTGCTTTGCAACGAGCTTTGCTCTAGTTTAAAAATCTTCTTCTAAAACAAAAACCACTGGGCCAGAAGAGCTGCATGGCCCCCGGGGGTAGGATGGGACCACAATAGGGCATCAAAGTTTTACATACAAATATAGGGAACTCTTTAAAAATCCTCTTTTCAAGAACCACTGAGCCAGAAAAGTTAACATTTACATGAAAGCTTCCTGACATAGTGTAGATTCACGTTTGTTCAAATCATGGCCCCGGGGGTAGGATAGGGCCACAATAGAGGATCAAAGTTTTACGTACAAATATATAGGGAAAAACTTTAAATATCTTCTTCTGAAAACTACTGGTCCAGGAAAGTTGAAATTTACATGAGAGGTTTCTGACATAGTGCAAATTCAAGTTTGTTAAAATCACGACTCCCGGGAGTAAGATGAGGCGACAATAGGGGATCAAAGTTTTACATACAAATATATAGGGAAAATCTTCTCAAAAACCACTTAGCCAGAAAAGCCGAGATTTGCATGAAAGCTTCCTGACATAGTGCAGATTCAAGTTTGTGAAACGTTAGGATGGGGCCACAATAGGGGATCAAAGTTTTACATATCTAATAAACAGAAAAAAATCTTCTAAAAATTTTCTCCTTAAGAACCATTGGGCTAAAGAAATTCACATTTACACAAAAGCTTCCTGACATAGATTGAAGTTTGTAAAAATGGTCCCCGGGGGAAAGATGGGGCCACAGTAGGAGATCAAAATTTTACATACAAATATAAAGGGAAAATCATTAAAAATCTTCTGAAAAATCACTGCCCAGAAAAACTTACATTTACATGAAAGCTTCATGACAAAGTGCAGATTCAATGTTGTAAAAATCATGGCCCCCGGGAGTAGGTTGGGGCCACAATAGGGATCAAAGTTTTACCTGCGAATACATGTATATAGGAAAAATCTTTAAATATGAGCCAATCTCTCTCTCTCTCTCTCTCTCTCTCTCTCTCTCTCTCTCTCTCTCTCTCTCTCTCTCATAATTCCATCAATAATCCATTAATACATATAAAACAACATTGAATGCTTTCCCCACCTTCTTCCCGATGTAATATGTGCAATGTGAGTAGGTACATGTACATACTGTCGCCGACGACAATACATACCGCGATGCAAGAAATATGCCTTGTCTTGGTACATATTGTCAGTGACAATATGTGCCGACAGACGACAATAGGATATGTACATATATAATATGTGCCTGACAATAGTATGTACCGTCACAGCGTCCTCCAATATAGAACTCTCTCGAGTGCTATGTATAGGTCAAAATTTGTGGTACTTCACCTAATCTCAACTGAGATTCGGCTTGTCTGAATATTTGGACTGGCGCCTTCACCGAATCTCTGAGCAGTCCTTCATAATTCATGCCTGGATTTACTTTGAGCTTCGGCCGGTTCTAGCGATTAATGTGCACTTAGGTGACACTGCTGTTCGCTTCAAATAAGTGATTTGACTGTTAAACTAACTATTTATCACTTTTAATTTTGCATTGCTTAACGTCTAGGTATGAAAATTGCAAAATGAAAATACACTGTAGTCACTAAATTTTCCGTTCAAATGATGACTTCCATGGCACAATATTTTATCTCCTGAAATTGAAGAGATTACTACTTCACCTACAACTGTTGACGTACCCATTTAGTGAACGGTTCTTGATTCTCCCAGTCAGGAATCGTTCAGGTTTGGTATTGTTTTTTCAGATTTACTGACCCCGGATGGGCCTTCACCAATGTCGGCTGGTCTGTACATGGCTCTAGCATGCTGCTTAGGACTCGGTAAGTATGAAGAAAAAGGCAATTGATGTCTTTGATTGCTATAATTTGACGTCTTACAAAAATATGACCTGCAATCTTTATAACTTTGAACCCCTGATACCAGTAAGTCTATGAAATCTCTTACCTTACAACTGATGAATATTCAGGAGTTTGTTCAAGACTGTAAATATCTTAGAACTTTCATATTTAGCATGTACACCATTCCGCGAAAAGCGGGTTTACTGTTATTTAGCTAGGAACACAAAAATGACAAACATTTAGCAGCGAACCTGATTTAATCAGCTGCAACTCCATTTCGCCAATGGCGCTAAAATAAACCACAGTCCAATGTAAAACGTGAAGTGGATGACGTACATGTACGGCGTATAACAATAAAAGCTCGGTTAATGTTCCTTATTCGCTGTAAATAGTTCCGACTTGAATTGAAAATTACTTATCCTTCAAGTGATGCAACACGAAAGAGCTATTTGTTCTGCGTATGATCAGTTTTCTAATCGAGGTAGACTATAGACAAAGAAGTTGATGTCACAGGGGTTTCAACAGTCTCGTTTAAAGTCAGCATATCACAAATTCTGTGGTCGTTATAACGATCTAGTTCGCCAATTCAAACTATCATTGGGTTAATTGTTGTCTGACGTGTTTCATTATAAAAGATTGTTAGGCCGTTCTTAGCACACTGATTTTGACTGAGGATTTCTCCGTTTACCTGATCAAGATATACGACTCACGGTGGGTGTGACCGATTGACAGGGGATGCTTACTCCTCCTAGACACCTGATCCCCCTCTGGTATATCCAGGGTTTCATGTTTGCCCAACTCTATATTTTGTATCGCCTATAGGAGTTGTGAGATTGATCATTGTTCGTTATTTTCACCTTTCATCGAAAAAGTAAGGTAACATACACTTGCTGAACCTGTCGTAGTAGTCTAGGGCGACTTCGTTTCGTACTCGGGGTTTGAAATCGAGCTAATCGAGTGCAATCCAATAGGGATTCTTCGTCTTCTACGAGGGCTAGAGTAGTAGCAATATGGCGGTCGTGTAATGATACTGCTCGTGTGTCAGTTTTCAAACGATGAATTATTCTTAACGTTTCATGTGATTGGCTGGAGTATCATACATGGGGGTAAGAAAGAACATTGCAATATTCATATTTATCCTACTAATTAGGTACACACTCCTGTACAAACTGAAATCGCCCCTAATGGTTAAGGCGCTCGCTACCGATAGACCCTGGTTCGATTCTCCATCCTGGTGCCGCTTCAAATCTAAGACGTTCGATATGGTAATGACTATTTGTTTGCCAAACACCTGGAATTAAAAGTGAGTGTCAGGGGTCTTTTGGATGTATGACCTTAAAAAAAACGGAGGCCCTGTATCAAGTTGGCCTTGGTACGATAAAGATTTCCACAACGGTAGTACAGTGAGCGCTATGTATTTATTTGCGGAACTTCGCCTAAATGCTAGTGATGTGTCTTATTGAATGAAAATTTTGGAATATGACGTAAAACAACATATCTTTCCTAAAAAGTATTATGTATTAACATTTGAAATTTGTTAGGGTGGAAGTAAAAAGGAAAATCAAAACAACAGATATTTATTTTGATTTTCTACTTCGATTCACACTTTGAAATAAGAATCATGTTAAACCATTGGATGCTGAACTTGTAAAATCCTTTATGCAGACAATAATACGACAATCGCTGATGTCCCCGTCCCTTCCCGAATAATACTGATCAGCGACGGCAAAGGAACCCCCGACATGATAGCTTCCGGAGAAGACGACTTTTCAATCAAGTTGGAAACGACTGTCATGGTTAGTCCCTCTAATAAGAAACATATGGATGTTTAACATTAAAATACCAGTATTGTGAGTATAAACATACGAAAAAGTTTTAATGGTTTATTTTTAGAAACATCTTTGGCTGAATGAGGTAACGTCCGATTTGGAAAGACGAAAACTCAGGGTGTATTGCGTATCTCTGAGACAATCGGACACCGTGAGTTTGATTTTATTTGTTGAGATCAGAGGATGTTTTCAGAGATTTCTATCACAAGTCTGGTTTATGACAATGGTTAACCGTGAACATTTTCATTTTATCTTTGTCGTAGGATATGATGGAGCAAATATGCAAGAACACTCACGGGAAAATGTATAAATCGACTGAAATGGACAAGTTAATTCGCATGACCCAGAACACGGTAAAAATATTATTTAGGAGTCCAAACACTATAAGGTGCTCATTATCTGTAAAACAAAAAACCCGTAATTACATAATTCACAATATTTTGGTGATGTAACGTTGCAGAACATTTTATTTTGGACTTTTGACTACTAGTATTATACCATTTTAAACGCAATTTATGCATATCAAAAACTTGATATAATGTTTGAAGATCTCAGGGCGTGGTACAGTATTGCACACAAACTACGACTAACGAAATGGATTCGATGACGATGAGGAAAATGAAGATGACCCATATGCTTTGTTGTGGAATTTATGCTAGTACATGTACAATGTGCGTTTATAATTTGGCGAATATGATAACGGGAATAAACCATTTTACAGGTACAAGCTATCAACATGATAGACAAGGGAATTGATTTTGAAAGCGATGATCTGTCTTGGATGAAGATGTTGGGTTTGGATTTAGATACCAATCCGATGCTCTCTGGACTGGGCCAGCAAGTCGGACGCGACTTCGTAAGTTCTAATTACACTCTATTCATCAATACAGTCCTATATATACAATATAGATGTAGTTATTATCAAAATATGTCAAAAAGGGTGTCCGGGTAGCATTTCATATGACATGTTCCCGCCCCGGTTTTGTGGATCATTGTTTCACATCACATGGTCTCGCCCCGGTTTTTTTTATCATTGTTTCACATGGCAGTCATCTTAGAAGTGTTGAAAATCAGTGTGAACCAAGAAATTGGTGCGTCTGAAATATAAGTACAAAATATAGTACACGGGATTATGGCTATTCTTCCAGTTATCTTGGCGTTGCTTATTTCCTTTTGAAAACCAAATGGAAATCAGATCTTTATGCAAGTATCTATTCCTGAAAGTTTTAAGAAATAACTTAAATCTTAAAAAAGAATTTCAATTTGGAACATCGTTCAACTTTGAAGTTCAGACATTAAAGCTGTATGGTCCGAATTACAATATTTTTTTTCCATCTCGTAAAAACGCTATTAAATCATCGCACGTATGTAGTTATGAGACAGTAAGACCTATCATAAATTATTTCACCTGTTTTAACCCAAATAATTTGATTTTAAATCGATGTTTACAAATAACCGCGTCACTCTGCCATTTCAAGTGACAGTCACGTGACCAGTTCAAACTTTCAGATCATCGGTGGTCTTAATGTATCTGTGTAAAGCTGTGTATTTTGCTATAACAGTACTGTACCATAGGTTTAATAGAAATAAAAATATCAAATACCTCTTAGGAATTCGTTGTTTTACGCTCTTTCAGCCTTAAAACTAGACAGTTGCGTATGAGTTAATACATCAGGTTGGGATTCCTCTGACGCGTGTGGGTCTATTTATAGACGTCTATTATGGGATGATTTATATATGTAGCCACTATATTTACTTTCTAAATAATATTCGCACTGTTTTCTTTTACATGCAGATGTTTTCAAGCATGTAATTAAGGGAAAGTTAATAACTTTATAAAGTAATTAATCTGCTTTAAAGTAAATTATGTACAAAAATAATACATGAACATCGGGTCAAAAGAACATTGTTAGGTTTTGTTTGTTTTGATATATTTATAATTTATTCTTGTCAAGAATTTTAGACAAAATAGTGTGAAGGCATCTTCTATGGCTACCCCCTCCCAACCCCGAAAAACGATGCTAGGTGCCTGTTTTCCCTTATTCCGTAAAACCCTATTACATCCCTCTGCCACACACCAATGGCACTGGTTCTTAAATTCGGTATCAAAACCAGTGAGTAAAACAAATTAACGAAATCGTCTGATTGTTAGCTAAACCGGAAGAAAGCATGCCTCAAAATCACGTGACTTGGGTAGATTCTAAAACACAAAATACGCACGGAACGGAAGAACTCGAAAATCCCCTATTGCGATTCATGTATTTATAAATACAATCGAAACTACTCGGCTATATCCGTAACCGCAAACCGGTTACGGAAAAGAACGAGCGCGTGATCCGATTGGTATTATTTGGATGGTTTACGTAATTAACGCGACGCCAGTCGACGCAAACTTCCACCAGAGTTCGTTTGCTCACAAACCAAACTCTTCCACTTAGGCATTATGGGATAGCGATTTCTTAGGCCGCGTATACTGTGACGTCATTGTAGAATGATGAAAAAACATAACGTCAAACGTAAACAACTTTCAAAACAAGAACGTAAACATCAAGTTCATTACTTTACACAATAATTTGAACAGAGTCTCCCTACTTTTTAATGATCTTTTGATCATTTTATGTTTAAAATAAAATCCATACTTTTATATTAATGCTCTTAATATCAATATTTTCAAACTTTTAACTGCGAACTACTTCTTTAGTGTTATTTGCCTGCGTGAAAATCGCGGACTCACAATATACAAATCTGTATATTGTGCTACGTCACATAGGAGAGGTCCATTCTCTCACCAGAGGGCGCGTAGCGTAACGCCCTCTGGTGAGAAATTGAGGAGAGGTCTATTCGTAGGTGACGTAATGAGGCATCGACGGGGAGTTTGCAGTCGACGTAAATGGTGCATTGTGACGTCACATCTAGCTGCTATGTGTTTTCTTTCAAACCCAATCGGAACTCCTCGAATGTCTCGCGCACTCGACATAGATCTCGGATGTAATACGATGGCATCCATGATTGAATTTGATGCATTGCTAGCTATGACGTACGTAACGTAATGCAGATGACAGCCGAATCCTGCAAATCGATGGTTAGACGATGTGGTGTTTCTACACTTCAAATGCAGCGAAAGCATCTAGCGCTAACAAATAAGTTATAATTACTGTTTCGTCCGCGTTCTTACTCACTGAAATTATGTGAACATAACTTTCTCTGAAGTATGTCGAACCCTTTGTGAAAATTCACGAGTAAACGAGGCGATTGAAAAGGTATCCAATATAAGATCTAAATCTTCCACCATATTGTTTACATAAGTTGACGGAGTCTGAAAACATGTGACTTTCGTTGTCATCAGTGGGCGGGGCGTGGAAGCGTTACATCCGAAATCTATGTCGAGTGCTCGAGACATTGGAGGAGTTCCGATTGCTTTCAAACCAAACAATTGCAGCCATTTTCCTTGAATTATGAACACTAACGACTTCAAAGGCGATGCGCTGATTGGCTAACATAAAGTTCACATGAACGTGAGCCCCAATCGGAACTCATCGAATGTCTCGTGCACTCAATATAGATCTCGGATGTAATACGATGGCATCCATGAGTTAATTTGATGCATTGTCAACTATGGCGTCGCAGCTTACTGCACTACGTTACGTACGTCATAGGTAGCAATGCATCAAATTAATTCATGGATGCCATCGTATTACATCCGAGATCTATGTCGAGTGCGCGAGACATTCGAGGAGTTCCGATTGACGTGATCCCTAGTCGGGTTATGTAAATCGGATCACGCGCTCGTCTTTTTCCTAAGACTAATGGGTCTTTTGTTAAGGTCATACCAGAAAGACTTGTGACTTTTACTTCTAGTGCTAGGTGCTTGGTGTTTAACAGTTAGGCTTTGTGCGGTGCCGATAATTTGCAAAAAAGCGCCCCAACCACTAAGCTTCCGCGACAGATCTTCCTTCAACCCAACTCTATCATTTGTAACCTTGCAAATCTGCAAGATCCAAAAGAATATTTCTACAGGTTGAATGAAAATCAGGTGAAAGATGGTTTCATTGCTATACACTAGGTTGCTTACATGAACTAAATTCCATTTTGATTTTAAAGTTCAATGTTACTGGAAGGGTTAATTTTTTCATAGAATATTTTTGTTGTGTAGATTTTTCTTCATTCAAATGAACTTTCAAGGATGCTATAATTTACACGAAGATCTTGATTTCTAACGATGTGAATGGTTTAACGTCCATGACACTGAAATGGAAATTTCAAAATTTTTTGTCTTTTTAAGTTTTAAATTATTTTTTTTTTATTTGAACAACATAAGCCAGGGATGTTAATTTTACAAAAATAATTAATGTCATGTTTCAATGGTTGGCCCGCCTTAAGGAGTTTTATTTTAAAGATTACATATGTACTTTCATTTCACCACAAGTGTTGTACATGTACATAATATCCTTCGCCCTTTGAAACGATGAAAGTTAATTCCTTCCTATTCACAGGATGAGGTCATTCATCTGGGGAAGTATTTCAGCAGCATCAATACATCTTCGAACAGTCATCGTGAGTTGAAAGAGACGGAGTTACCTCCACTTGGAGTTAGGGTCAGGAGGGGGCCGGACTGGAAATGGGGAGATCAAGATAAGCATGGTCCTGGGACTGTCGTTGGACATGATGGTACTAACAGTTCATGGTGTCAGAAATATTTCTTGCATATATGTCTCTTATTGTGTGAAAAATATTTCCACCCTTTTGAATCTTCAGTACGGAAGTCAAGTAGTTTCCACTTTGTCTCACCGCCTGTCCACCTGACCCCAATCTGTCGTCATATGCATTGTAAAAAGACATTTAACATTGGTTTACCATGATGTATCTGGAGTTATGGAACTTTGATCGTCGTATTACAGCTCCCGTCCTCGGTTGTTGTTTTTTTTAAGAATCGGTGATAGCGCTCATCAATTCATCAGAATAACAATACTATCAACAATTCAATTGATGCCCACGATAATTCAGATTGAAGATATCCTTATTATTTGAAGAGGCCCTTGACTGAATTGTTCCGCGCATCACATGAATTGATATGTTCAAATAATTAAAGATATCTTCAATTACATATATGAGTTTAAATGTGAATTTGGCGCTCCACATATCTCTGCACCAATATGTCTGTATTTGTGCATGTCTCCTTGTTATCATATCAACCCAGGAGTAGGGGATCTGTAAAGAAATTTGATATAGCACGTAGTTTACTATCATTTGTAGACGTGCATATCCTTTTTGGACAATTTATATTTCGGAATTCCAAGTGTCATTTTCATTTTCGAGTAATAGACTTTGATTGTCATACATGTAGCATGGAAAATGATGAAACTGAATCCTACAATCAATGAAGTTAAGTAGAACAGAGCTATTTACGGAAGGCCAATTTTCATACAGGTACCACAACTTAAAAGACACACCTCTTGTTTTCAAAGTATACAGATTTATATGCATTTTGTCTTCCTTATAGAAATTAATTGTAATAGTTCGTTCGCCGAAGTATTGCGATAATTGGACACAATACGGACTTAAATCTAAGCCCCGATTATTAAATCCAGGCTCCTGATATCGTGTTTGTCAACACTCGTTCCATAGCCAGGAAACTACGTGCGGAATTGAGAACTACATGTATATAGTATGTCCAAAAACATTCAAGTTTTCGACATACATTAATGATAAATCAATTAGGGGCAACATATAGAATAAAGAAGACAAAAGTTTGGAAGTTGATTTTTTTTTTACCATAAACAGGACACGTGCCTTGTTTTGAAAATCAAAAGTTGTCTCAAATACAATAGTTTTTGTTTCTACGATTTACACGAATCAAATACTATAATATTGTCAATAAAATATCTAAATGTTTATGTACCAAAATTGTGAAACGTATATTGGTGTAGCGATATTTTATGCCTGTTCTACCGTAAGCTACTGTTCATACATGGATATGCTAGTAATTCTCTGATTCTCATAATTATGCACACTGTCGTATAGTTTTATATTAGTTCTGGATTATTGTAATTCTCGAAAAAGGCAAATTGAATTTGAACCATTTGAGATTAGAATCAAGGGGGGAATACATATTTTCTAACTGTTCTCCCAAATTCTGGCTTAATGTGGATTGAAATTGCTTTGTCGTTAATCTCGCAGGTGCCTGTGAGTTCAGTGAATGGTAATCTTTGTCTGATTAGTATGTTAATTTTCATTAGGAGAGAAGTGTGTTTGGGTAGAGTGGGACTGCGGGCACAAGAACAGCTACAGGTATGATGCACACACAGGATACGACATTCTAGTGGTGGACGAACCACGGGTATTAAAGGGGGAACTGATCGCCGTAGGATGTCTGGTGGAACGAGGTAAAGAATATCAAAATCATAGTAACTATTATAATGTAAGGGTGTCTGGATAGCCTAGTGGTTTATACACTCACCGCTGCGATTCGTGTTCGATCCCCGTGAATGACAGTGGTTGGATGTGAGAGGGTATGGCAGTCATCCGCTCGGACACGTAGGTTTCCTCTGAGTATTCCGGGTTTCTCCCACAAAATTACCCCCTAGCACTTACATCCATGCAAGTCAGAAAATATTAGCTTATGTTAAATGTTGCTTTTATGTCTGATTTCGGAAATAAAGATTTCTACTTTTATTACAATGCAATGAAAGTGTATTTAGTTTTGCTAATGCTAAATATGCTTCAAATTATGTTGATCAACACAGCAAAGACATTGGCGTTTAACATACGCTATAGACAGAATTATTCTTGGACTAAACGTCTGACATTAGAAGTGAAAGCCACTGGCCTTTCGGATTCGACCTTTAAAACGGAGTTCCAAGTCACTGTAAATGTTCGCACGATATGAAACCTACCCTGCTACAGTACATATTATGTAGATTGTTAGCTCACTAGATCTGAACGCTCATGTGAGCTTTTCTGATCAGTATCTCCCGTTGCCCGTCGTTTGTCCGTCTGTCTGTAAACTTTTTATACTTTCGACTTCTCCAGAACCACTGGGCCAATTTCAACCAAACTTGATACAAATCATCCTTGGGTGAAGGGGATTTACGTTTGTTCAAATGAAGGACTATGCCCCCATCAAAGGGGAGATAATCACAAAAATGGAAAAAGTGTGGCGTCATTTAAAAATCGTCTTCTCGAGAACCACTGGACCAAAAAAGTTGAATTTACATGAAAGCATTTTTTTAATTAGTGAACATTCAGGTTTGGTAAAAGCATGGCCCCCGGGGTTAGGATGGGGGCCATAATAGGGGATCAAATTTTTACATACAAATATAAGGAACTCTCTAAAAATCCTCTTTTCAAGAAACACTGAGCTAGAAAAGTTTACATTTAAATGAAAGCTTCTTGACATAGTGCAGATTCAAGTTTGTCCAAATCATAGCTCACGGGGGTAGGGTGGGTCAAAATAGGGGATCAAAGTTTTACATACAAATATATAGGGAAATCTTCTCAAGATCCAAGTTTGTTGACATCACAGCCCTGGGGATATGGTGAGGATACAACAGGGGATCGAAGTTTTACATACATATGCACACAAAATCTCTAAAAATCTTTGTCTTAAGAACCACAGGGTCAGAAAAGTTTATATTCACATGAACGCTTCTTGGTGTAGTGCAGATTCAAGTTTGTAAAAATCGTGTCTTGGGGGTAGGTTTGGGCCACAATAGGGATCAAAGTTTTACATGAGAATACGAATATTTACGAAAAATCTTTAAATATGGTCCAAGGTGACTCAGATGAGTGATGTGGCCCATGATCCTCTTGTAATTTTACGCATGGAAGACGAATAAACAATGATAATAAATTCTTTTTCATTGTCGTCACGTATAAAATAGACAGAAAATAGCTTAAAATGATAATTTATGCATAAAATATATACATGATATAATGTACTATATAATTTTGTCTGCAGTAAAATATGGGGTAATTATATTATATTATTGTATATAGCCGCAGAAATAAAGCTCTCTTAAAAAAAATTTGGGACAGATCAGAGAGCTACAGATCCACCTCATATAAAAACCTTTGATTTACAGCGACGGCGCAGAACAAAATGCGCACGGTTGAGGAGTTATATCGTTGTATTCTTGCATCGCCGTCTCAGAAATTTAATATAAAAATATATTAACATATTTTCCTACTATCCATGCGTCCAAACATACCTTCGCATTTTCATTAAAGCTCACAGCTTCAAATGACTTTTGTTGACCTTAGCCATCTCAGGTAGACAGTCAATTCGAACCCCGTTGCTATAATATTCGATTCGAGATATGTATTCGGTCTTCATTTATTATAAACACGAATAATAAATAGAAATTAAAAGTATATAATTTTTCTAAAGGTACAGTATTGAGTATAAAAATGCTACAGAAAGTCCAGTGTGGCCCCTTGCACTAGAGTAGCGGGAATGAGAATTAAACTGATGAAAGTTGAGTTTAGTTGAATATTCAAACCTACTTAAATAATTATCATTTAATCGAACTAGGAATTCCATTCAAAATATTTGTGGAGATATTAGTTCACACAGAGGTTATTGTTTCAAAACGAGTATAAGAATGGAAATGAATCGGGGTTCGAATTGTCTGGATATCTAAAATGGCTATGTCAAGATACGAAATCATTTAAAACTGTGATTTTTCGGATCGTATAGGGCTTTAATCAATAATACATTTGTAGTAGGAAAATGTTTGGAATTTTTAATGTTAAAATGAGATGGCGAAGCAAGAATGCAGCGATATAAGGCCTCAGCCATGCGGTCCAGTGGGGATCCGGGATAGAATAGCTGGGTTCTCAGTACTCCTTGCTTGTCTTATGAGGCAACTAAGTGCAGCGGTCCTTCGGATGAGACCACAAAAATCGAGTCCCCGTGTCATAGCAGGTGTGGCATGATAAAGATCCGTCCCTGCTCAAAGGCCGTAAGCGCTGAGCATAGGCCCAAATTTTACAGCCCTTCACCGGCAATGGTGACGTCTCCATATGAGTGAAATATTCTCGAGAGGGCCGTTAAACAATATTCAATCAATCTTCTGCGCCGTAAATCGAAGTTTGTTTTTAAAGGGTTTGATTTGTAGCTCTCTCCCAATATATATATATATATATATATATATATATATATATATATATATATATATATATATAATCCAAATAGAAAGAGTTGATATCATACAGTCAAAATAATTCAATAAAAAAAGCAGGAAAATATACAGTTCCAAAATATATTTAAATCACTAGCACATTCTGGATTTTAACAAATCGGAATTTAAAATGCCATTATTATTTCTTGTTTCCCTAATACTACATGTAACTTGGCTGACAAAATTAAAAGCATTGATATATTCTAATGTCATATTTTGCCGAACCTTATAACCAAGCGTAAGCTTTTCATATATTCATGTATGATAATGAAAAACAGGCATCCAATCGGATTGAAATGTAAACACATGAAAAAGTATCTTCGCTAGCCAAGGGTTTTCCGTCCACTGAACTGAAAACCCTTAGCTGGCGAAGAAGATGAAAAAGCAGTTACTCTGTTCAGTATCTGTATAAGGGGTGTTCAATCCGTGTCCGTGGTAATTCTAACATGAGCGTGTTTGTTGTCCACAATTGGTTACCCATCTATCTCCAAAGTGACAGTTGTTTTAAGGAGGTATACTATATCGTCATAATGGCTGACTTCCTTTTAAAACATGAATGAAAATAACAATATCAATATGCAATATTGTATATTCCTTTTAAATTCGTTTGCCTAGCTGGATAGCTCAGTCGGTTCATTCATTCTTTATTTCCTCATTACATGAGATTATTGCACGTGAACAAATAATACAAAATTATACAGTTCCTGATCTGTAGATTACGGGTTAGACTCCAGCAGAAGGTTTTATTTTTCTTCTTCCAGATTATATACTTTCTACTAAAACTGCATTTTCTGACTAAATAAAGTAAATTTGAAGTTTTTAAAAACTTTCAATTTCAAAATATATTAATGTACATATCCTTCATTTTTCTCTGATGTGTTGTTCTTCCTTAATTGAAGTAAATTTTTAGAAGAATAAGAAGGACGTACAATCTCGGATTCGTATATTATTTATATCATTATAGGAGGAAATTGGCGGCATGGAGATCAAGATGGAGGCATAGGAAATATTGGAGTTGTCATAAACGTCAATGAAAATGGAACAGTTGTAGTAAGTGCTACAGGACAGGCAGAAAGCGTCATCTAAATGAAAAATCGAAACGAGTACAGTAGATGCATTTCCGCGAAATTGGGTTTTTCAAATCACTAGAAATATGATATCGCGAATCTATTCCATGACGACGTATTATTGATGAGAAATTGTAACGTAATGAAAGAATAACGAGATTTTTCTTAGAGATATACTTTGCGAAACAATGCAATAATGAATGATTCAAAGGCATGCACACTGTTTTGATGATGTTTGTATCAAATTGTGTTTGTCAACAGGTTAGATGGTCGAACCTGGAAAAAAAAGAATACAAATTTGGATGTGATGGGTTCTTCGAAGTAAAGCTATGGTAAAGTGTTCGTGTTTAATCCAACATAGCTAAGATCAGTTGGTTGTTTATTTGCTTAACATCCCGTTGAGAATATTTCATTCATATTGAGACGTCACCAGCTGTAGGTGAAGTAACACAAATTTAGACTTACATGTATGCTTCAAGTGCTCAAGACTGTAGCAGTAAGGGTTCTTTAACGTGTCAACGCCTACCGCGACACGGGCCCTCCGTTTTTAAGGTCATATCCGAAAGACCTATGATTGTCACTTCTAAATGCAAAGCATTTGGCGAGGGAGCAACCACTACCTATATTTACTGAGATACAGTGACCAGTAAAACACACAGCTGAGATGCACTTATCTTCTTGTTTCAATGTAATAGATACGTGTTTAACACCGAAAATTCAAGTAAAATATATAAAGAGGGATAACACTGATTCAAAATATTTATAACATCGATTATATCAGAGAGGACATTTCACCATTGCCAAAATATGTAGGAACTACTGTAGGACCAATGGTATCCAAAATGAAAATTCATTGTTAATATTTATATAAATATTTGGTGGTATCAATTATGCTTATCGCCTTTTTTCAATTTAAATGTAGAAAACAAAACAAAGCACAAAAATTGACATAATTCAAGAGAATATACAGGGAAGATGAAATGTAGGAGATAGACTTTCTTCAATGATACTGTAACAAAACGTTCATATTACTGACGTTTTGCACTGTAGTAGGAGCACGTAAAAGATTATGAATTTGAACTATGTTTCAGTGACTCTACCAAGACGCATGTTTGGGGATCCGGAAGTGCATTGGGAGGAGCAGAAGCAATGCCGTCTGAAGTTGCCTCTACTTCCGCATCTCCAGATTCTTTAAAATCTACTCCATTGTCAGATGATCCAAAATCAAAGGAAATCCTTATTCAACATGAAAACAAAGATGAACACAGAGATGTCAAGAAAGTAATGACAGTTGAAGAGCTTAATAGGAGGAACAATCAGCCTGGTAGACCCAAAAGAACAACGAAAACAAATGAAGCTGTTAAAATGGAGGAACCATTGACATCAACCAGACAAAAGAAGTGTTTGTATCTGACATAGGACAATATCGGTTGAATCATTCACCGTTCAATTTATTACTTCTTAGAATTATAGTATGAAATACCTGTTTCAAAACTTAACAAGAAATAAGTGATGAAATTGCGGTGATTCGATAATTATCAATATGCAGTGCTTTCAAATACAAACATTTTTCAGTACAATCTCAGTTTTGTCAGTATTTGATATTACAGAGCTTAAAACTGACGTTTTATTTTACATTACAGTGTAGATATAAGATTTAGAAATGATTCACGTGTTCCCGATTTTGTGTTCTTTATTACAGATAATAGAAGATTGATCGCTGTTCCTTATATTCACCTTTTTCATTTCAGCGTTTGCCTCCGGCGTTCAGTGGACATACAAAATGGATGGATCGTGGTGCAAGTTCCCGGAAAATGTTAACGTGAAAATGGAAAAGGCCTACGGCCGAAATAAGAAGGGTTCAATAATAGTTGAATTGGAAGGACATGTGTATGTACCTTTTCAGTCTTAGTACAAGTTTATCACACGTAGAAAGTTTACCAGGAATAATTCGGATTCGTTCATTTTGTAGATGGCAGGCTTCCTTTTCGGATATGAAGATGAAACGTGAGAAACCTCTCACAACAATAGAGATTCAACGGAATGGTTTGTCATCAACTTAATCAGGCAACAGAACAAATATATAATTAGTTTGCTTTGATCACGAAAACGGAAAACAATTATTAACATGGAACATTTCTTTTGTGTATTTCTAGAAATCACAACATGAAGAAAATGGGGTATTGTGACATTCAGTGCTGAGTTGTGGATATGGATTTCATTATTCGTTCTCTCGGTGCAGAAGAAGCGACTGTGATGAATGTTATGAACTGTATCATTAAATACAAATGAACATCCATTTTAGTGTTAACTATACAAATACTGTATCAATAGTATTCTTGCATTTAGAGTGATGAACCTGAGGCTAGTCGTGTGTGTTAAATATGCTTTTACGAGTAAGGGCAGATGCAGGATTTTTTTCAAGGGTGGGTGGGTCCAACTTCAGTATAAATTTTGCAGCCATGTGGATGCCAGCCGTCAATTCACTTTGTTGAACTTCCGTAGTTCATCACGCACTACGCGCATGAATATATTGTAAAGGACTTCGGTGTGCATCCCTTGACAGCCTTGTTTTATTCAAAAGAAGGCATACCCCAGAAAACGTTCTTCAAACAACAGAATCAGCTAAATCTTAAAACCTCCATTTTTAAGGTCATATCCGGATTCTAAATGTCCATCGTTTGGTGTAGGAGCAATAACTATCTATGTTTACACCTTAGGTTTGACGCGGCCATGGAGCGAGCGGTGCTCGAACTCACGACTTCTCAGTTAGGAAGCGAACGTTCTACCACTGAGTTGTAGTGACAGGTTTGAAATAGATCCAACTCGTAGGAGTACACTCTGTACTCTGAATTACGTTGTCAGTTCTAACCGCGGTCTTCTAGAACCATCTCTTTTCAGACTTTGAATTACGTTGCCAGTTCTAACGCGGCTTCTAGAACCATCTGTTTTCAGATTTTGAATTACGTTGTCAGTTCTAACCGTGGTCTTCACTTCTAGAACCATCTGTTTTCAGATTTTGAATTACGTTGTCAGTTCTAACCACGGTCTCCACTTCTAGAACCATCTCTTTTCAGACTTTGAATTACGTTGCCAGTTCTAACGCGGCTTCTAGAACCATCTGTTTTAAGATTTTGAATTACGTTGTCAGTTCTAACCGTGGTCTTCACTTCTAGAACCATCTGTTTTCAGATTTTGAATTACGTTGTCAGTTCTAACCACGGTCTCCACTTCTAGAACCATCTCTTTTCAGACTTTGAATTACGTTGCCAGTTCTAACGCGGCTTCTAGAACCATCTGTTTTCAGATTTTGAATTACGTTGTCAGTTCTAACCGTGGTCTTCACTTCTAGAACCATCTGTTTTCAGATTTTGAATTACGTTGTCAGTTCTAACCACGGTCTCCACTTCTAGAACCATCTCTTTTCAGACTTTGAATTACGTTGCCAGTTCTAACCGTGGTCTCCACTTCTAGAACTATCTTTTTTCAGACTTTTTCCTCTTATGCTTGCGAGGATTCATTTGAAAATTGTAGTATAGTTTCAGGGTTGCAAATTACAAATCGAATTCCAATATTGTAACGTTTAATCGACAGGTGTGAAAGAAATAAAATCTTATATTGTTACGTTGTTGATCGGAATCGTGTTCCGATGGAAAAACTGTAAAGGTGGGACATCTGAATAGAGGCAGTCTCTCTTTACATAAACCGAACGGCATATTTTTGTCGACTTGGTTGTAGTTAAATCAACACGATGACATAACATATCCCCAATGATTAAGCCAATAAAAATGATTGTCGTCCAGGTTATTAAGCGACGTTTAAAAGATGATATTTGCAGCAAGTCTCCGAAAAGATGTCGACAAGATGTCAATTTTATGCTGAAAATAAATAGTATTGCTCAAAACCTTGGTTAAAATTGTCTACTGGTTAAGCTTGCAACTGGTGAAATTTACTCTCCCCTGATTTACGAAACAATTGTCAACGTTCTAACCCTGGGTCGGTTAAATATGTATTTAGTATCTCATAATTCAACACCTGTCGTCTGTACATGTGAACAGTAATGGCTGCTGCAAAAAATCAGTGAAAACAGTACTATTCGTAGCTGAAGAAGTCGAATAGTATTTCAGACTAATCTAAGGATCAATGTCGGGTTGCAGTTTGAAAATACATTACGAAGGATGGATGAATGGATGTATCATGTTTAACGTCCCTCTCGAGAATTTGTCACTCACATGGAGACGTCACCAATCTTTTTTGGAGACAAATATGACGAAAATTCGACTTTTTGAAGTCGATATAGAGACTGTTGTATATTGACAAGGGGATATGGATTGTGATGTCATTGTCACATTATAAAACAAGTAGATGGGCTGTACACGATTATGTATGGCATCAACACATTTTATCAACAAACTATAGAGCTCATAGTCATGGCTATTTCTGATAAATCGACATTAAGGTCTGCCAAGGTGCTATAAAGGTCAGAAAAGGAGACATAACTATCTGAAAGGTCGACATAAACATCCGACAGATGTTTCTAAGGGTGTTAATCAAAAAACCACACCACCTGGCATATTGCTATTCAAGATCTCATTTGTATCGTACAAAGATGAAGCCCGATATAAAGTATCATTTCAAAAGTAAATTAAAGATTCCGGAGAGGATTTGAAATATTCTCGTTATACACGTGCATATCTATGCTTGCTCAGGCGATCGAGCTAGACACAGAAAACACAGACGCTATATGACAGGTTGATCTTCGCACAAGATTCTTCTCAATCGTTAATAAATAAATGTATTCTAAGTAACAAATAAACAATGTAAACATCCTGTATTTTTCCCCATTTTCTTTTTTTAAAGACGCATATGGGTCAAATCTATCATTGGGTCAAATGCTGTCTGATGTGTTTCATACCTTTTGTTAGGCCGTTCTTGGCACACTGATTTTGACTATGGATAACTCCGTTTACCTGATCAAGATATAGGGCTCACGGCGGGTGTGACCGGTCGACAGGGGATTCTTACTCCTCCCAGGCACCTGACCCCACCTCTGGTGTGTCCAGGGGGTCCGTGTTTGCCCAACTCTCTATTTTGTATTGCTTATAGGAACTATGAGATTGATCACTGTTCGTTATCTTCACCTTTCATATGCATATCAAAACCACTAGAGGTTGTCGGTGGACGACTGTCAAATCTTGTTAGTGGTGCATTGTATATTTGTCTTCGTTTAATATATATATATATATATATATATATATATATATATATATATATATATATATATACCTTTAGTCAAAATAAGTGCTACATAGTTTAGCATTTTCGCTTGTGTCTGGTAGTTTACACACTCAAATTGATATGCTGATGATTGAATCGCCTACTATGAAGTACATGTACCAATAGCAAAGGAGAAGGGAGGGGCCACCTTTTTTGACAACGTACATTTTTCTGTTATTTTTACATGCAAAAACCGTTATTTTTTTCTCTTTGTACATGCAAAGTTCGATGTATTGGTTGGTTTTCCCTCCCCACACATAGCACAAGTAGTAATGAATGATACATGTACGTACAGAGAGAATATCTGTGAGTCAACTTATTCTCCGGCTGTCTCCTCCCATTTTGATAAACGATGATACATGCTTGATCACAGCAGTGTCTGTTGATTGCTTGATGTTTTTCCATCACACTCAACAGTTTTTCAGTTATATGGTGACGCCCAGTTTTTATTGGTGGAAGAGAGAACCCAGATACAATGTACCTGGGAGGAGACCACCGATCTTCCGAAAGTAAACTGGGAAACCTTCTCACTTACCGGCGCGAGCGGGATTCGAACCCGCGCCGACAGAAGTGAGAGGCCGTGTGATTTTGAGCGCGATGCTCTAACCACTCGGACACGGAGGCCCCCTCCCTGTAGTATCTGATACAAGACGACTAGTGTCACAATAAGTATAGGCAGATCGAGAAACAACAAGTCTCAGAATTCATAATTAGCTGTGGTCAGAGTAGCTTTATTACAAATTATCCAATTCAAGAACTGCTATGAAATTTCTTTCATCAAAATTGATAAATTTAGGAGAAAATATCTCCTAAAAGAGAAAGTACTGGTATCGCCAGGATTTACAAAGACAAATGTCATTTTAGTAGAAGAATTATAACTTTTTAAATTTGATTTACGAAAATAATGAACAGTAATTTTCACACTGTCTTCTGAATATGATGTTTTTCTTGGTTTCAACAATTTTAAAATGACAATTCGACTACATGAAGCCATTTCAAGTAAATCATAAGCAGTCCTTAACCTTTTTCTAATAGGAGAAACAGCACATTCTTTCAAATAAACAGTAAATGAAATTATATGTGATTGGGCCTAGATCTGAAATTAAAAAACTTGATAGCAATTTTGATGTAATATTGAAAACATTTACTAATAGAGAGGACAACACGTTTAACATAACAAAATATGAAACATATATAGATAAACTTCTCTTAAAATAAAAACTAAAAAATGTTCGGCATAAAATTTGAAAACAGACCTATTTTTGGGAGTAGATTCTATCAACTCCTCTATGCAGTCATTCGGCTCAAGGTGGTGTGGACCTGAGCACTTCTTCACAAACAGATGTAATGACGTTCAGCGCTAGCAGCAAAGAGTTCGTAAATCGTTTTCGTATTACACGTTTAAGGAGGTATGCTACACCAGAGAAATTTGATGTAGATGAAAAGTGAAGGATATGTACAAAAATATTTTGAATTTGAAAATTTTCAAATTTACTTTATTTTGTCAAAAAATACAGTTTTAGTAGAAGGTAATCTGAAAAAAATTTAAAACCCCTGCTGGACTCGAACCTGCGACCTACAGTTCAACAGTCGGTATTCTAACCTACTGAGCTACTCGGCTAGGTATTTAAATGGAAAAGGAAAAGTCAAATATTGCTGATATCGATTTTGTCATCCATGTTTTTAAAGGAAGTCAGCCATTATGACGATGTAGAGTACTACCTTAAATGCATAGTTTCTGTAAAATTTACTTTTATACCGTCGAGCATGTACGTTGAAAAACGACCAAAATATCACTATTATCTAATGTCAACAGCGATATTTCACACTATTCAAAAATTCCTACACGCAGACGGAATATCACCGGTCATAATATACAGTGCAGGTCAAAAACTTGGGGCCCCGTGGAGCCTACAAGAAAGTCGGTGTCTTTGAAATTGCGGTTTCTGCGTATTCTATAGCATTTGTGTGGACCTCTCAAATCCAAAGATACATACATGTACACACGTGTCCACAATCAGGAAAACAAACGATCGGCAATGATAGTAGCGTCAACTGATTTGTGTTAGCGTCAAATTGAAGCGAACCGAAATTATCGTGAATCGTTAACATTTACTGCTGAATCAAATTAAATATTGATGAAAAACCCTAATAATTTGTTGTTTTCAAGAAAATTTGTCATAAGTTTGAAAATCAAACCACACGCCATAGAATTTCAGGGTTTTTAATACACATTTTTATACATATTTCCCCGTGGGCCGCGACAAAGTACTTAAGCAGCAAGCGTCAACTGACTGACAGATAGAACACGTGTACCTTGTGTGTAACATAGAAATTAGAAAATCGGTACGTGCAATGAATAAAATGTCAATTTAGTTTTCCTTTGTTAAATAGAGAGATTAAATTATTTTATTGCCATTTAGATTCATTATCAAAACTTTCCATTTAAAAAAATACATTATTTCCCTTGGGCCGCGACCAAGTTCTTCAATGATTTTATTGCCTTTTAGAGTCATAATGGTGAAATAACTTTCCATAATATCTGATTGATTAATATTCAATTAGACTTTTATATTACTAATTCTGTAGAATCAATCACACTTACATTCTATATGCACTTCTCTGTCGATTCACGTAATCTTCATTATTTATACACAAAGTTGAACCCATTATTTTTTTAAAGTTAAAATGCTCATTAAATCAAAGTACTGAAAAACGCTAGGCTGACTTCATGAATTCTGTCTGTAATGTTAATGAGCAGGAACAACAGTAAAAAAAACCCAGTGCAAGCGTTATTCTTTATTTTCGCACAACTAAATAATACATTTTCTGTAAGGAAATAACAAATATGGATTGGAAAAAATGTCCTGAAAATTTTCAACATGGTGAAATATAAACTTTATGATGTTGTTATAAACATTGGTCACTATAATAATTTTGGCCCCACCCGGAACTAAAACCCTGTCATTGGATCATGAAATTTACAATTTTAGTAAAGGACACCTGCTCTCTTTAAATATCTATAATCAGAATTTAGTACCAATAGCATTACCACCGTTGCGGTGATCTAGAGGTAGAGTGTTCGCTCTGTATACGAACGGTCGGGGTTCGAATCCCGGCCGCGACAGACCTAGGTCGTTAAAACAGGTAGTGACAGTTCCATTGCCAAACTCTTGGCATCAGGTGTGAATGTCATGGGTCCTTGGAGATGGCCTTAAAAACAGATGTCCGGTGTCACAGTAGCTTTGGCACGCTAAAGAACCCTCACTGCTCAATGGCTGTATGCGCCGAACAAAGGCCTAAATTTTGCAGCCCTTCGCCGGTCTTGGTGACGTCTCCACATCCATTAAAAAATATTGAAAGGGACGTTAAATAAGATACAATCAATCAATAGCATTAAAGGCTATGTTATTCAAATATTTTACACATAAACACTTTATACCCAGTTTGGCCCCACCCATCTTCCCAAATCTAGGGTTTCTGATCCGCTCCGGCCCCACCCTGGATCATGAAATGCTTTACATGACTATGCAATTTTTTTTTCCTTACAGATGTGATGTACTAGAGAAGAATATATTTGGAAAGAACAAGAGTCACGAATACCCAAATATGGCCCTGTGATTTTGGGTAAAATAAAGTATCTTCATTCCAATATTTCATCATGGTATGAAATAGCTTAGACCTTCTTCTTTACAAATCGAGTGTGTTTTTTCCCGCGAAAATTCATGCATATAGAAATTATAACATGCAGAACCCATAACAGTTGTGTTAATTTTGTAAAAGCTGATAATATCCAACAATATGCACCAAAAAATTGTATAACCCCCGGGCCTCGATCCAATAAATCTTAATGAATTGTAAATTAGTATATTACATACTGCATAGAAGTTAAGAGTTTTTTTGGATCAAGGCCTGGGGGATAAGTGAATTTTTACTTTTTATGTTCTGCAAATAACCGGAATTTCACATTCCATGCACGAAATCCGTATACTTTTCCAAACTATAAGTTTAATACAAATCGTAATATTTAAACATTATAGTTGGGGATTGTTCCATTGTCTTTTTACGAAACCAGTAATTATTCAAAGTTAATAAAATATTTATTTCAAACAATATTATTGAAATAAAACCGGATCCGTGCCATCGTCGGAATCGGGCTATGTACATCAATCGATTTTGCCCCCAAAATTTCAAATAGATTATATGCTCAATTTATGAACTTGAATATATATGTAACCATGTTAGGGATAGTTACAAAACCTTGCACTAGTTAACAGTTTTAGTTATTTGATCAACCAATTACGAAACTAAGTCCTCCAATCCACTCCAGATACAACCGAGATCCACCCATCGTCTGCGCTGCGCCTTTACTTTCACACATGTTCTTTATACGTTATCACACTATATATATTTTAATTATTTGAAGGTCGTTGAATTTAATAAATATCTGGCTTCACATGTTTCATCTCCGTGCATTCAGTTTTCTTGGCACTGATGAGCATGTTGAAATCGCTGTCGCAGTACATAAAAAGACTTGGAGGACCGATGGGTGCCTAACTCGATAGGCTACTTAGATGCGAAGATATATTGGCCTATCCCGTATTGTTTAATGGTTTCTAAAGTTATAGTACAATATATGGGTACCAGAAAAAAATTAGGCGTCCACATAACAATATAAAGAATAGACTGTAGGCTAAAAGTCGCTGAGCTACAGATCTACAACATTCGTTCCGTTGTTTACGTGTTACAACCGATTTGGACATACGTCATCGGGTACCGTTATATTTCGACACACAGCTATTCCGGTCCATTGCAAATTTCATTCGTCAGAAATCAATATATAGAAATACATACAAATATGAATACGAAAAATATATCTAGCAATATGGATCTTGTTTTGCTTTTAAATGAAATTCATTGATCTAATTAGCAAAAATAAAAGGCAGTTAATAAAAAGGGATAATAATAATGAATAATTCGAAAATGAAAAAAAAAAATAATGTAAAAAGAATGTTAACGAAAATAGTGTATATTTCATTGTTTCAATTATATTTATCATTGAAAATTCAGTCTTAACAGCAAATATTCAAAACCACAAATCTTATAACAAAATAAAAAAGTATACTAAAAGTGAAAAGAATACTAAACTGACTGAAGTTTCATATTTGATCAAACACACACCCAAAATACCATTCAAAAATACAAGGATGGGGTGGGACATGGAGTGTACACAATCACATGCGTTTAAGTGATCAAGATATAGGGCTTACGGCGGGTGTGACCGGTCGACTGTGGATGCTTACTCCTCCTAGGCGCCAGGTCCAGCCTCTAATATATACAGGACTCCGTGTTTGTCCAACTCTTAATTTTGTATTCCTTTTAGGATTTATGAAATTGATCACTTTAACCTTCCCACATGTGCAAAATTAAGACCACACGGCTATTTTTGTAAATTGAATAAACTGTAGCTATTTTACTGTCATTTGTTGATGCTTACGAAGTTATGTACATCGATATTTTCCTAGATGATTTGCATAGAGCTCTAGGAATTGAATTTCAAATTTTAAGTAAGATCATACATAATTTCAAAGATAAAATATTTAAAATATTTTAAGAGTATTACTATATAATATGTTGGATTGTAAAATAGAATCCAGACAATGTGTTAACTTACCAGTGTCTATATGTATGTAAACATAACAAAATGCGCGTTGATTGTTATAGAGACACAACACAAGTTTTTGACTTCTGAGTGTACTTCTCTATTTTTTATTATTATTTTGTAATAATTCTCAATCCCAGAAGTATCTGATGCAAATCTACATAAAATCAACTCCCATCAGTACTTGATTCTTTCTGCTACTAGTATATTGTTTGCCATATACAGTAAATGTTAGATGACTGAAAAATTGTTTTATTTGATTTAGTTTTAATTTTTCATATAGAAAAAAAACCCAATTCAACATCATTTCCAAATCCTTCCCAAATTCCTTAGGCATTTAGATGCTGTTTTTATAATGGTTATTTATTTGGCAGTTAGCATTTGGTTTTTTTTTTTATGGAATGCAGTGACAGATCCACCACCACTCCCACCTCCTCCACATAGATGATTCATTTTATATAAATCCGTCCAAAAACGCTAAAATATGTCTTATTTTGTCAGAACTCAGTACTCCCAGGGGATTCGCCCCCTGGGCCCCAACCACTACTTCGCCATGGGCTCATTATTGAGGGTCTCAAGATAGTCACAAGACACATAGCCATATTGCTCCCTCCCTCCCCCACATTCAGAAATTTCTGGATGCGCCACTGGGAATAACCTGATGGCAGTATGCAACTTGCAGTCGGGTGTTGTATATGGGATTCCATATCAAAGCATATAACTTCAATTAGTCCCGATATCATGTCTTGTTTTATTTCGTCGTTAATAAGGATATATATTTATTGTAGGTGAATTGAACCAACGAGATCGATGTTGTTTTAATTTTGATAGATAGGCCAAGTACAATACTTGTCAAGTTACTTTCGATTTGCGTCGTGGATTTTATCTCGGCTATAAATAGCACTGGAAATTTCTGATAGAATGCCGGAGGTAAGTCCATCAATGTGTGTGTGTTTAAATATAACTTAATTTAGTTATTTCATGATTAAGAAATTCATGAAAAAGCATTTAACAGTCTTCAACAACGGAGGGCGTTTTCTTATTTATTGCTAGGTTATCATCATAATCATTTTCGAACAATTCCCATAGGCACAGGTATTGTCCAATATACATGTAATGGAAATCCACGGTGCTGTATTTGAAGAGGTAACGTGATATTTATTGGTTTCTTTTGAATACTGAAGTTTGTTGTAACTATATCATATGTTAGTGTGTAATCTTTATGCGTATGTGATAGTCATGTTCTTCTGAATACTATACAGCTGCGGAGTTTGGCGGGGAAGCTTTCGGAATTGGAAACGAGCAATTCTGTCATTCTGAAAACTCTGAACGAAAGGGATCGGTAAAAACATGCTTTATAATTGTATAAGCGAAACAAAACTCTTTATTGCAAACATTCGTGGCTTCCTCCTTCAATGCAAATGTAAACAATGGCCACGTGATCAACAAGTACACTGATCGGCTAAAAATAGAGAATATTTACATGTATGCACAGTATACATAATTTGTGTAAAGGCTAGTAGAACAACACAACATGTGATAATCTTAATTTCATTATATGCAATAATATGCGCATGTTGCAAGACTCATTAGTACATGTTTCACACCTCGAACAAACGATTTTTGAGTGTACCAAATAACTTGGAACACCCGAAGTCCAAGCTTCGTGGTTGGGGGTAAGCGGTAAATGTAGTACGGCAAAAACCCGAAAGTCCCGGATAGCGATTTTTTTTTCGAGATTTCTCTCTTAATGCTGCATGTAATAACATATAATTTGCAGAGGTTACTGTTGGTAACCTAGGTACATACGTGTAAATTTTTTTTTTACTTTTTCTGAGAATTCTTCTACAAAAGTACCAAACCAGAGTTTTCACTTGCCAAAAAGCGGTAAATCTAGTACGTTTTATAACTGTCGGAACCCAAACACGATCGAAGATACTGACCGATTTCCCCATCCCCTTTGTAAATACTGGATTTTATAAAATTATTCTATTCAAATAAATAAATGTTTATTCGGTAAATACATACAAACATACATACATAGATACCAAGGATAACCCATGAAAGCTCGAAAGCTTATTTCCTTTTGATGCACGGATGTTTGCGCTAGGGGGTCATTTATGTGGGAGGAAACCGGAGTACCCAGAGGAAACCCACGTGTCCGAGCGGGCGACCGCCACACCCTCTCACATACAACCACTGCCGGTCACGGGAATCGAACTCTGGTCGCAGCGGTGAGAAGCGAGAGCGCTACCTCTGCGCTACCTGGACACCCAATTCATGCAAAAAATATTGATGAAGACTACATTTTATGCTTTTATCATTATTTACATTTACATTATATTACAACACAGAACAATAAAAGCTTCTGTATTTTGTAATCGTGATATTGTTCTAATCGGAACAAATAGGTCCCCTTAGTTTGGTAAATTCGTACCTAAACAGCGTACGCGTACATGTAAAACGATAATTGAGGATGTCTGTCGGTAATTAGTCATGATTACAGCATTAACCATTGATTATGTTGCCCAGCTCTGGTTACGCGAAGGTTCTCCATTCACCCATTTATGTTATTTTAAATAAAAATCTAAACTCCGAAAGTAAAGAAATTATACTCCCTAAAGTAAATAATGTAACCCAAAAAGTGTACTTTTGCAAATTTTGTCATTCTGATTAAGAAAGAAAAGGGAAATATGATAGTACAGTCGTTAATCGTCTTGATGATGGAATGATAATATTAAAATTTGTCGTTCCTCTTCGGTAAATTACATATAAATTACATGTACATGTACATATGATTACTTTAAATCACACTTCGTATGCATTAGTAGCCTGTAACTGCATCAAAATAATAATTGAATTATATAATTATTCTATTAATTCAATAACGAATATGCTTCACCAACTGAAGTTTAAAAAGAAGCACACTATTTATAGTATATATATATATATATATATATATATATATATATATATATATATCAAAGTGGATTGAAATATTGCAAAAAAGTGCGTGTACTACACATGTATAATTACAAATAATGTGTAGGGTGATACAATAAAATGCGCATATAAATGCACCATATATGCAATTGCAATTTATTTAAGTTACCTTAGATATCGAGAACTCAGTCTGATTCAATATTGTATATAATGCCAAAACACAGACTTTCGGTAGATCAAAAGATCGGCGACCGTGTTCGGGTTTCGGCATTTATAAAACGTACTAGATTTACCGCTTTTTGGTATCCGAAAACTCTGGTTCAGTATCTTCTTTACAGAATTCCCAGAAAAAGTTATATGATTCTTGTTTAATAGGTTACAAATAGTTATCACAATAAGTTTTATGCCATTCTATCGACTATTAAGGGAGAAATCATGCAAAAATCGTTATCCGGGACTTTCGGCCGTACTACATTTACCGCTTACCATGGTTGGGTAACCATGGAGTGTATACAACATGATTAAACCAATAATTATCAGTGATTGTTAACGATCTAGGAATGGTGTCACGCTTTCTGAATACGATGTTTTACATTGAATATTTAAAACACACACACACAAAAGTTTGGGTGACCAGCATAAACAGAAGATCAGACAAGCTCATAGAGCTATATGAATCTAATTAAGATGTGTACTCGGCATCTTGTGTTCCATCCTCTGTCACAAAACGACACATATATAGAGCAATCATTTGAAACAAATCTAAGTCACAAGAACTCTCTCTATAAGCATATCTGATCTGTTTCTCTTAATCGCCGATATTAAACAAATATTCTTTGTTCAAGATCATTTTCAGAAATAATATCTAAAGAACGCATGGACGTCCGAAAATGTCCAAATAAATTCTTACCTTAAAACCATTTGAAAGAACATGGCAAACATTCTTGAAACATGGATGAAGATATTTTGAATGAGACTACTCGCTATACACCTTCACCTGGCCGTGGAATACAGGTACAACTGCCTTGGGGGCACTAATTATCAAATCCAGCCCATGCAAAATTACACCAATCAAGATAAATGTTGATGATCGTGATCAAATGATAAAAGATATGGAAGGGCTATAACACATTAAACAGAGACCACAAGGAGTTTTAATTTCTCGTGTGAAACATGTACTAAGTATGTTGTTAAACTTTTCTCTCGCCACTCAATTTGATCCTTCGCTTCGCTCGGCACGAAATCTCTTGGAACTCGAGAAAAGTTTACCAACATATACGTGGAAACTAGCAACTATTAATATTCAACAACATATTCGCTTACTTTTAAATCTCCTATTTTCTTCAGGTCCAGTGACCAAACAATCAAGCCGTCTCAAGGTAAATAGTATCAAAATTATTGACTAGGCCCGAGTACAACAGCTGTTTTGTTTGACCCTAGAATGGATCTGTTGCCCGAAGCCGTAGGCTTAAAAAGGGTAATATAACGGTCAAATAAAACAACAGTTACTGTTGTCCGAGGACACAGTCTATAACTGTTTTGTTATACACCTTAATTATTTCGTGTTTCTGTTCTGTCTATCCAATAATAAACAGCACTCACTATATTCTGGGAAGTGATACTTACTGTGAGCCAGTAGTTAATGAGCACTATGTACTGTATATACCTGTAGTGAGTGATATTTACCTGTAGTGAGTGATATTTACCTGTAGTTAATGAGGACTATCTACTGTATATACCTGTAGTGAGTGATATTTACCTGTAGTGAGTGATATTTACCTGTAGTGAGTGATATTTACCTGTAGTTAATGAGGACTATCTACTGTATATACCGGTAGTGAGTGATATTTACCTGTAGTGAGTGATATCTACTTGTAGGTAATGAGCACTATTTACTCTATATACCAGTAGTGAGTGATATTTACCTGTAGTGAGTGATATCTACTTGTAGGTAATGAGCACTATTTACTCTATATACCAGTAGTGAGTGATATTTACCTGTAGTGAGTGATATTTATCTGTAGTTCATGAGCACTATTTACTGTATATACCAGTAGTGAGTGATATTTACCTGTAGTTAATGAGCACTATTTACTGTATATACCGGTAGTGAGTGATATTTACCTGTAGTTAATGAGCACTTTTTACTGTATATACCTGTAGTGAGTGATATTTACCTGTAGTTAATGAGGACTATCTACTGTATATACCGGTAGTGAGTGATATTTACCTGTAGTGAGTGATATTTACCTGTAGTGAGTGATATTTACCTGTAGTTAATGAGCACTATGTACTGTATATACCGGTAGTGAGTGATATTTACCTGTAGTTAATGAGAACTATTTACTGTATATACCTGTAGTGAGTGATATTTACCTGTAGTGAGTGATATTTACCTGTAGTTAATGAGCACTATGTACTGTATATACTGGTAGTGAGTGATATTTACCTGTAGTGAGTGATATCTACTTGTAGGTAATGAGCACTATTTACTCTATATACCAGTAGTGAGTGATATTTACCTGTAGTGAGTGATATTTATCTGTAGTTCATGAGCACTATTTACTGTATATACCTGTAGTGAGTGATATTTACCTGTAGTTAATGAGCACTATTTACTGTATATACCTGTAGTGAGTGATATTTACCTGTAGTTAATGAGCACTATGTACTGTATATACCTGTAATGAGTGATATTTACCTGTAGTGAGTGATATCTACTTGTAGTTAATGAGCACAATTTACTCTATATACCAGTAGTGAGTGATATCTACCTGTAGTTAATGAGCACTATTTACTGTATATACTTGTAGTGAGCGATATGTACCTGTAGTTAATGAGCACTATTTACTGTATATACCGGTAGTGAGTGATATTTACCTGTAGTTAATGAGCACTATTTACTGTATATACTTGTAGTGAGTGATATTTACCTGTAGTTAATGAGCACTATTTACTGTATATAACTGTAGTGAGTGATATCTACCTGTAGTTAATGAGCACTATTTACTGTATATACCTGTAGTGAGTGATATCTAACTGTAGTTAATGAGCACTATTTACTGTATATACCTGTAGTGAGTGATATTTACCTGTAGTTAATGAGCACTATTTACTGTATATACCGGTAGTGAGTGATATTTACCTGTAGTGACTGATATTTACCTGTAGTTAATGAGCACTATTTACTGTATATACCAGTAGTGAGTGATATTTACCTGTAGTGAGTGATATTTACCTGTAGTTAATGAGCACTATTTACTGTACATATACCTGTAGTGAGTGATATTTACCTGTAGTGAGTGATATCTACTTGTAGGTAATGAGCACTATTTACTCTATATACCAGTAGTGAGTGATATCTACTTGTAGTTAATGAGCACTATTTACTCTATATACCGGTAGTGAGTGATATTTACCTGTAGTGAGTGATATCTACTTGTAGTTAATGAGCACTATTTACTCTATATACCGGTAGTGAGTGATATTTACCTGTAGTGATTGATATCTGTTTTAGTTAATGAGCACTATTTACTCTATATACCAGTAGTGAGTGATATTTACCTGTAGTTAATGAGCACTATTTACTGTATATACCTGTAGTGAGCGATATCTACCTGTAGTTAATGAGCACAATTTACTGTATATACCTGTAGTGAGTGATATTTACCTGTAGTTAATGAACACTATTTACTGTATATACCTGTAATGAGTGATATTTACCTGTAGTGAGTGATATCTACTTGTAGTTAATGAGCACTATTTACTCTATATACCAGTAGTAATTGATATTTACCTGTAGTGAGTGATATCTACTTGTAGTTAATGAGCACTATTTACTCTATATACCGGTAGTGAGTGATATTTACCTGTAGTGAGTGATATCTACTTGTAGTTAATGAGCACTATTTACTCTATATACCGGTAGTGAGTGATATTTACCTGTAGTGAGTGATATCTATTTGTAGTTAATGAGCACTATTTACTCTATATACCAGTAGTGAGTGATATTTACCGGTAGTTAATGAGCACTATTTACTGTATATACCTGTAGTGAGTGATATCTACCTGTAGTTAATGAGCACTATTTACTGTATATACTTGTAGTGAGTGATATTTACCTGTAGTTAATGAGCACTATTTACTGTATATACCAGTAGTGAGTGATATTTACCTGTAGTGAGTGATATTTACCTGTAGTGAGTGATATCTATTTGTAGTTAATGAGCACTATTTACTCTATATACCAGTAGTGAGTGATATTTACCGGTAGTTAATGAGCACTATTTACTGTATATACCTGTAGTGAGTGATATCTACCTGTAGTTAATGAGCACTATTTACTGTATATACTTGTAGTGAGTGATATTTACCTGTAGTTAATGAGCACTATTTACTGTACATATACCGGTAGTGAGTGATATTTACCTGTAGTGAGTGATATCTACTTGTAGGTAATGAGCACTATTTACTCTATATACCAGTAGTGAGTGATATCTACTTGTAGTTAATGAGCACTATTTACTCTATATACCGGTAGTGAGTGATATTTACCTGTAGTGAGTGATATCTACTTGTAGTTAATGAGCACTATTTACTCTATATACCGGTAGTGAGTGATATTTACCTGTAGTGATTGATATCTGTTTTAGTTAATGAGCACTATTTACTCTATATACCAGTAGTGAGTGATATTTACCTGTAGTTAATGAGCACTATTTACTGTATATACCTGTAGTGAGCGATATCTACCTGTAGTTAATGAGCACAATTTACTGTATATACCTGTAGTGAGTGATATTTACCTGTAGTTAATGAACACTATTTACTGTATATACCTGTAATGAGTGATATTTACCTGTAGTGAGTGATATCTACTTGTAGTTAATGAGCACTATTTACTCTATATACCGGTAGTGAGTGATATTTACCTGTAGTGAGTGATATCTACTTGTAGTTAATGAGCACTATTTACTCTATATACCGGTAGTGAGTGATATTTACCTGTAGTGAGTGATATCTACTTGTAGTTAATGAGCACTATTTACTCTATATACCGGTAGTGAGTGATATTTACCTGTAGTGAGTGATATCTATTTGTAGTTAATGAGCACTATTTACTCTATATACCAGTAGTGAGTGATATTTACCGGTAGTTAATGAGCACTATTTACTGTATATACCTGTAGTGAGTGATATCTACCTGTAGTTAATGAGCACTATTTACTGTATATACTTGTAGTGAGTGATATTTACCTGTAGTTCATGAGCACTATTTACTGTATATACCTGTAGTGAGTGATATTTACCTGTAGTGAGTGATATTTACCTGTAGTTCATGAGCACTATTTACTGTATATACCTGTAGTGAGTGATATTTGCCTGTAGTTAATGAGCATTGTTAAACACACTTCCATGTGTTACCTATATAAAATTTTCTCTAGTGTTAGAATTATGTGGCTCTTTAAATCTTGTCGAAGTACATGCACATGTATGTGTGTAGGGGTCACTAAAGGAATTGGATTCGATTAACATTTTGATAAGATTCAACTTTTAACTGGTGAGGTATTGATTTGGTTGATAATTTGAAAAATAAGATGTCCTTTTATCAAGCGTTTATGGGTTTAGGTAATTGACATTGAGTTATGTAAACTTAACATTTCGATGACCCCCCCCCCCCCTTGTTTCTGCCTTTCGACGAAATCTTGTAACTTTAATGAACCATTTTGAATGTCAAACGAATTCCGAAAGTTGTCCGATGTTTGTTAGAGCTTGCGTTTGCTGATATCAGCTGAAAATATGTTTGGATTCAGTGAAAAAGCGCACTGTCAGATGGTTCAGGTATCAAGGAGAGTAATAATACATTGTACATTTTCACACAAGAACGGAACCAGATCTCACCAACATTATTAAGTTTAAATTTGAACTACAATAATCGCACAAAATTAATTGATTTATAGTTTGTGTTCTGAATTATAATATATTCTATGAAATGTTACGAATTTTATGACATATATTTCGCAAATTTTCCAACTGTACATATTTCAAAAACAATCCCTTGCTTTCGTAATAACATTCGCGAATTTAAGCCCGTGTTTCTGTTGTGATATTCGAGAGTTGGCGAAATCTGGTACTTGGCAAGAAGTGGTCGCAATCCAGCATAGATAGTTATGTTTATATTGAATATTGCTTAAAGCAATACAAGCTGTAACTGACGGTATTTTTTCAACTATCCAATTATGTACTAAATAATACTTATCGGTATAACTAATATAATCCCCAAGATCTGAAGAAAAATCCAGGAAAATAAACAAGGGAATATAGTTTGAGAGCATACATACAATGAGCGTCTCGTATAAACCGACATTGCGTCGTATACACGGACATGGGAACGATGATTGCCGAACATAATCGGGATGCTGAGGTCGAGGTTATGTACAAAGACAGAAGCTGATGTGAGTAATTACACGTGTCGTTTGTTTGAAAATATTACATCGTTTCATGAATGACAAGAAATGTAAGAAAATACTGACAATTCAAATGTGCTACTCAAATAAAATTTTGATAGTGAATTTTCTATAAAACTGGCATGTTAAATTGTTTACAAATCTGACACATGCTAAGTGCCTCTCTTTCGCTTTTTTCCGAACTGGTGACCTTCGAGGTCAATGCATATCGGAGATAACGAGCAGGAATTACTGACAGGATGACAGTGATTCATGAATCGACATTTCCTGCTGATTTGACGGGTTCATTGCTTCAGATTCACTCTGATTCTATTAGGTTTTAGGTATTCAATCACAAATATATTAAATATTTGTTCTTTTATTTTTCAATTTATTTGCCATCAGTTACAGCTTGTATTGCTTTAACGTCCCTCTCGAGAATATTTCACTTATATGGAGACGTTACCATAGCCAGGGAAGGGCTGCAAAATTCGACGCTTATGACCTTTGAGCAGGGAGGGATTTTTATAGTGCCACACCTGCTTTGACACGGGACCTCGGTTTTTTCGGTCTCATCCGAAGGACCGCCCCATTTAGTCGCCTTTTACGACAAGCAAGGGGTACTGAGGACCTATTCTAACCCGGATCCCCACGGGACTAATTATGAATGATGAAACTACAATTAAAGATGTAAATAGAGATGCCTACATCATTCAATACATGTAAAGTGAAATTATTTGTGAAAAAGAAAAACTTTTGAACTTTTTCAATTTCTCATAGAAATGAAAAATCATTCAGAAAATGAGTTAAAATTTCCAATTTATTTGTCTCATGTAATCTTTCATAATATCCGTTTCATGAAGTCCAAACTAAAAACTTAAAATACCAACAACAACAAAATAAAATGAATAAATCTGAATTTCAGAAAATATCTTAAAGACCGGCTCATTAATAGCTTGCAGTAGATGATTATGATGTGATTATATTTCATTAATCCAGCATCTCTTTAATATATCTTTTGACATGAAGCACAAATGTCATTTCACTAGATTTGAACGGGACGTTAAATTTTCTGACTGAAAAAATCAGAAAGAGTGACAAAGAGTGGCAAATATTGAAAGAATGCATATCAAGATTGGATGGTCGAGTAGACGAGCTTTCCAGTACAATTCTAAAATTAGCACAAGTCAACAATCTCCCTCTACAAAGGACATCTACAAAACCAACTGGAAATGTATCTTCAACACCAAACAGTCATAGTTCAAGGAAACACGAGAGTCAGCCAACATTATCAGAAAAATATGCATTGACTTCCTCTGGGTCTGTGATAGATGCCACTTCCAGTGCAAGCACGAGTTTGAAGGATCAGACACGAACAGGAAAAGACCGAAATGACTCCATGTGGGAAACTCAATTCAGAACAAAAACTGAGAGCGCGTCCAACATTACACCATGGCAACAAAGAAGAGAACAAAAACAACCCTTAAAATCAAACAATTATGGTCTTAGAGGCAGGACAGTTTGTACTGATGTCGATAATCGTGTACGCTTGATAAAGGGCGAAAATATAGAAAAGGGTCAGCAGCTGTCCAAAACAGGCGCAGAATATTCCTTTCCCGTGGAAGAGACCGTCAAACATAATCTGCCAACGAAAGAAGAGTTGAACTTAAAATCGCAAACAGGAGAGGAAAGACCGGATTCAAAACAGTGAGTTTTCTGATTTCCCTTATAATTATTAACAAATTGTGCTCGATGAACTAGCTACACTAATATAAATCAGCAACTACACAGCCTTACAGTTATAGTACTTAACAATTAATTTTTCAGAACGATACATCGTCCAGTGGAAGTAAAGAATGAGAACAAAGAGCTTGGTAAGATTGAAATTCTATACACGGACATTTGACGTACATAATTATGTACAATGCATGTAATCTACACACTTATTCTGATTTCTTTCCTTAGCGGGTCATAGCAAGAATCCAGAGACAGTCCCTGGGTTAGTCCCTAACGTAACAGATTTAAGAACATGGAAAGCTTTAGCTGAATTGGAACGAAAAAGGGGTGAGTCTTCATGACAACAAAATGAGTTTATAAAATCTGCAAAATTACTTGAGACCATAAAACGTGAGTACTCACATTTCCGAGTCCATCCTTTAATTAACTATCCTTTTAAAGATTATAGTTTTTGTTTGTTGTTTTGTTGAAAAGTAAATGAACTCAAGTACCTGAGTAATTTCAATCCGTAACAAATGCATGGAACGGTTCTGCTTAAAACGGTACATTTTAGGACTAGCGGCGCAATCAGCGAAGACAGGAAAAGGGCCAAACACTTGTTTGCTGCTGGATATTTCGGGGAGTATGGAGGGCGAAGCCTTTAATGAGATGATGGCCGCTGTTAGGACATTTATTGATGGTAATTGATAAAATTATCCAAATTGCAATACTAAAAACGTATAACATAACGATCCAGTTCGTCAATGCAACCTATCATTGGGTCAAATGCTGTCTGACGTGTTTCATACCGATTGTTGGGCCGTTCTTGGCACACTGATTTTGACTGCGGATAACTCCGTTTACCTGATTAGGATATAGGGTTCACGGCGGGTGTGACCGGTCAACAGGGGCTACTTACTCCTCCTTAGACACTTGATCCCACCTCTGGTGTGTCCAAGGGTCCGTGTTTGCCCAACCATCTATATTGTATTGCTTATAGGGGTTGTGAGATTGATCTCTGTTCGTTATTTTCGCCTTGCATTTAGCGGAGATAATCTATATGCCATCAAAAACGTACCTTTGTAATCCAGAATGTGAGAAAATTGTGCAATTTAGAAACATTAATATACAAATTATTTTTACAGAATTAAGGAACATATTACAAAATGATTTAATCTTACACAATCGAGGATCATTATTTTTATTTAATGGAGGAACTGTACGTATACTCATTACTGATATTATAGCATTAAACATACTTTTTGGAGAATTTGATAATCGATTTGTAAACTCCGGACAATTTACTCACAAACTGAAGAAAAGTATGAAGCACTTTTATTAGGACCCCGCATGAAATGCGGGAATCCCTATAGCAATCACATTGTCCGTCTGTCCGTCAACACTTTCTTTGTGCCACGATAACTCAAACAGTTTTTATAATGCAGTTGATTTTCAAATTTTGTACAGAAATAATTTACAATAAGAGGAAGACGCCAATAGATTTTAGGGTCATGTCACTTTGTCTGTCTATCTGTATGCCAACATCTTTGTTATTAGGAACACTTCGTTTGTGACACGATAACTCAAACAGTTTTCATTGTATAGTTTTCAAATTTTGTACAGAAATAATTTACAATAATAGGAAGACAGGTATAGATTTTGGGGTCATGTCACTTTGCCTGTCTGTTTGTATGTCATCTTTCTTATTATGACCGTATCTATTTACCACTGTCTGAGGTAGGTAATTCAATCTGAATTATGATATACGTATTGTATTGATATATAAAATATATAAAAACTTATTCTACAACATTGTGTATGTGTATATTTTTGGTTTTAAAAAAGTGATATAAAAAAGTTTGATGTTGCATGTATATTGAATAAACACGTCATTCCCAGTCAACAACTCTCGATCGGGATCGGAATACGAAATAAAATTTCTTATTATACCCCCGCTAACGAAGTTTGGGGGGGGGTATACTGGAATCACTTTGTCCGTCTGTCTGTCCGTCCGTTTGTCCGTAGACGCAATTTGTCCGAAGTTTATTTCTAATACCGCTGGACATATTTCATTCAAACTTTATGCACATCTTCTATATATTATGTAGTTGTACATCTCCTATTTTCATTGAAATATTTTAACAGTTATAGAAGTTACGCACATTTTCTTTTCATTTTGGGGGTTGCGCACTTTGTCCAGAGTTTAATTCTAATACCGTTGAACATATTTGATTCAAACTTTATTCTCATCTTATATATATAATGTAGTTGTGCATCTTCTATTTTCATTGAAATATTTTAACAGTTATGGAAGTTACGGACATTTTCTGGTTTGGTTGTACTTGTAGTAATAGACACAATTTGTCCAGAGTTTATTTCTAATACCGTTTTACGCTCATAAGTCAATCAGGAATTGAAGAAGTGGAAAGAAGTTCAACAATGAAGTTCTACCAATACTTGAGCTAATGTCATTTATTTACTGACAAAATCAATGACAAAGTAAAGTTGGCATAACATAATGATCTTTAACAAAGTGAATATAAACTAAAGACTAGAAGAGTTGACCAGGGATTTGCAATCATACAGCCTAAAATGTGCCAAATAGTATTCATTGTTTATATTAAGCATATTTTTAATATTTCATGTACTGCTGTACTGTAGAATATACACTTCTGCATTCACATTGATTGCCCTGTAGATAATGTGAAAATATCCAATGTGCTTGCATTAAATATTTCCCATCATCTTATATGCCCCACGGGGGTATTAGTCCCATTAGGACAGTTCTAGTATCCGGTTGCAAAGTGAAACTGCTTCGTTGAATTATGTACTAATTGCACGTTATACCTTAGAGAACTGTTCCTTTTAATAAAGAAAGTCACAAAATAGATACAAAATGAGTGTACCTTATTCATTACTGTTACCGAACATTCGTCGGTGAAAATGTCGAAATGGCGTGTTTCACTGCGCTTGTTGACGGTAAGGTCCACATTTTCTACGTGAGTATTTTGATATTTGCTTATGAATGTTTTTAGCGCATACTTAGTATGTCTCTGCTAGGAGTAATGGAAACTGTCTCCCCTATATATGTAAAGACACATTCTATTGGTTTCTATTTTTAAAAATGTAGACCACTTCTATCAAATGTGTATGAAAATGCTTCTACCCCCAATGTCAGAATTTCCTTTTCCTAGATATCAATATGTCAAATTCAAAATCCTTCTCGATTAGTATGTATCACATTTTATACCAGTTATCCATTTTGAACCCCCTATTACAATGGGATTTAGTTGCACTCTGCTGTGTTTGAGTGGACGAGTGTGTGTCAAACTGAAGGAATTTACTTTTGCATCAGTATATGCTTCATGTTTCCTTTTTCACAAATTTGTTTTCCAATGTATCATTGAATATTATTAATTCTAATATACATACCAGCCCCAAACATTGTTATATATCAAATACAGATGTCACTCTCCTCTAACAACCCTCAGCGAGGCCCTTGCTGACGGTGTCCGTTTTCTAGTGTTAAGTTTGTGAGTAAAATTTCGGAGTTTTGACACATCAAGGAATTAATGAAAATGAATGTTTGATTCTTATAATTTCAATTTATTCGCTGTACTAATAATTTCAAAAATTTAAATAGTTTCCCCGTACTACGTTATTTGTTTTCAGGCGCGTAAGAATGCATCGCGTTTTCAGATATATTGATGTGTAAACTCTCGTTCAGCTTTATTTTGTCCATCAACAATTGTAATAAATAACATATGAATTATTTGGTAATATATTTACGACATGTAGGAACACTTTAGAATATTTTCTCACATATAAATGCTTTGTAGTAATGTCATATAACGTTCAATTTGTCTTGATACTATAGGTATAGCAGCAGTAGCAGCAGCTCTTGGTATTGAAGAGAATATTGGAATCGCCACTTTTGGGAATCAGACTAGAGTAATTCATCACATGACAAATGAATATGACAAAGTGCTAAAGGCCATTGGTAACGTTTATATTCTTCCTTGCCATATCGAGCAGTATAAGTGCTAAAGGCCATTGGTAAAGTTTATATTCTTCTTTGCCATATCGAGCAGTATAAGTACTAAAGGCTATTGGTAAAGTTTATATTCTTCCTTGCCATATCGAGCAGTATAAGTGTTAAAGGCCATTGGTAAAGTTTATATTCTTCCTTGCCATACCAACGTGAAAAGCCCGAGCAATATTTGTATGGTTTCTTTGTCAGTAAATTATTTCTTTGTCTGCAAATGATTAGTCTTTTGTAGATGATTTCTTCGTTCTTACTATACAGACTTGCTGGTACCCTCGGGTTCCTCTTCAATGGCAGCTGGTTTGTACATGGCTCTGGCGTGTTGTCTAGGTTACGGTAAGTTTCCTTACAGTATTGTGTATAGGAATAAATTTCACAGTTACATGTATTTGTATTATGTGGGTATAAAGACAAGTTTTATCATTTAGTTATGATAATTATATTAACATATTGTGACACAAAACATAGAAAGATTTTTATGAATTTCCGAACATCAGATCATATAGGGCTCACGGCGGGTGTGACCGGTCAACATGGGATGCTTACTCCTCCTAGGTACCTGATCCCACCTCTGGTGTGTCCAGGGGCCGTGTTTGTATTGCTTATAGGAGTTATGAGATTGATCACTGTTCGTTATCTTCACCTTGCATTATCATCTCCCAGTGGAGCTGGGAGATGGTACCATATAACTCTCAATGAAATAATTTGTAAATTATGTAACTTAGAACTTATTGCTGATGAATTTCATTATATCTCATAGTCGATAGTCGAATAGTCTGTCCTCCATATCTCTTTCCATTATACCATGTTTTGTATATATTGTATATTTAAGTCTACATATCTCTTATATAACCTGTGACAAGTGTATAGTTGTAATGATATGTGTGTTCCTCTTGTACCGTTATATGTTTTGAGTGAATAAACTGAACTTGAACTTGTTATGTAAAAGTGACCTCAAGTTTCCACATCATCATAATATATATTCCGTGGGGATCCAGGTTAGAATAGGTCCTCAGCCCCCCCCCCCCCCCCCCCCATGCTTGTCGTAAGAGGCGACTAAATGGGGCGGTCCTTCGGATGAGACCGCAAAAACCGAGGTCCCGTGTCGCAGCAGGTGTGACACGATAAAGATCCCTCCCTGCTCAATGGCCATAAGAGCTGAGCATAGGCCTAAATGTTGCAGCCCTTCACCGGCAGTGGTGACGTCTTCATATGAGTATAATATTCTCCAGAGGGACGTAAAACAATATTCAATCAATCAATCATAGTGATTGTTAGGCAATTCTTGGCACACTGATTTTGACTACGGATAACTCCGTTTACCTGATCAAGATACAAAGCTCACGGCGGATGTGACCGGTCAACAGAGGATGCTTACTCCTCCTAGGCACCTGATCCCACCTCTGATATATCCAGGGGTCCGAGTTTGCCCAACTCTCTATTTTGTATTGCTTATAGGAGTTATGAGATTTGATTACTGTTTGTTATCTTCACCTTTCATACAAACTAGTTTGTTCCTTTCATTCATATTTGTAATTTAACCAATTTCCTTTTTAGGTCACACGAGTCACTCAGGTGACCTGTTGTAATTGGTCCCTCGTCCGTGGACATTTGCACATTCTTACCTTCTTCTTGTAAACTACTTAACTAATTCTTTTTCAAATCTGGTATAAAGTTTCTTTTGGGTAAGAAAAACCTAAACTGTGAATATCGTGATTTGTACCTCAGGGGCATAGAGTCAGTACAAGAATTTCTAAAAATAACTGATTTTCAAAAATCCTCTTCTTTAGTTCTAAAACTCTGCAAGGAAAAGTGAATGATAGTTATTCAGAAAAGGAAGCCCCCTACTGAAATTGTAAATAGCATGACCCCAGGGACAAGGGTTCAGTCTCTAGGGTGGGATCAAAACAAAATGACATATAGTGTTAATGTCTGTAGTGTTTGTTTTTTTTTTGCTCCTCTGTTGACTCAAATAAAATTTTACTGCATATTCAGTAAGTTTTGGAAGAATTATATGTTTTGCTCCCGGGGAATGGGTTCAGACTCCACTGCGGGGCCAGATGTTATGTAGTTTCCGTTACTTAATGTTTAAAAGTCTTAAGCTTAGCCCCGGGACAAAAGTTAATACCTTACTGCGAGCCAACTTTATACTACTGTTGGACGTTATATATTTAATGTTAGATTGATTGGTTGTATCCTGCTTAACATCTCGCTCGAGAATTTTTCACTCATGGAGACGTCACAAACACCTATACTTGGCTCTTACGGCCATTGGACAGTGAGGGCCGTTTTTAAGTTCATCTCCGAGGACCCATGACATTCATAACTGATGCCGAGCGTTTGGCGATGGAACTGTCACTACCTGGTTTAACGACTTTGGTCTGTCGCGACTGGGATTTGAACTCCGACCTTCAGCATGCGGGGCGAACGCTCTAACCTCTTGGCCACCGCGGTGGTTTAATGTGAGAAAATCTTCTTTCATACTTCGAATGTTGAATGAAAACCGAGTTAACCGTTAGACAGAGGATAAAGCTGTCAAGTGAAGTTATAAATATTAATGCCCTTGGGGCAGTCGATTAAAGTCAAGTTGAGGAGGGGGTTTAAATGATCGTTGGTTGAAATTGTTTTCTTTCGTTTTGCTTACATCGAACGTAAACTAAATGTATAAATTCTTTAGAGGAAGTATATAACTGCCTATAAGTGTTACATGAAAGTGAAGATAACGAACAGTGAATAATTTCATAAACCTCATGCAGAACTCAAATTTAAGAATATGGCAAACACGGATCCCTGCACACGCCAGAGGTGGGATCAAGTGCCATGGGGATTTCACAGCCCCTTGGGAAAAATCATTGGGTCATGTGGGGGATTAAACTGAGAAATGATTGAAATTGTTTTTTGCTTTGCTGAAATCCTATTTACACTAAATGCATATAAATGCATATATATATATAGAAAGTGCTAATCTGTCTATAAAAGTTTTAGTTTTCATATCATCACTGGGAAAGAAGTTCTTGTCTGGAAGAGGGGACATAAGCATTTTATTGCTTATCTATATTATTACGCCATGCTATCGTCGGATACAATACATTATGCAGGTAGAATGATTGAAAACTATAATACTTGAGTAAATGCTCGGGTGACCATTAAGACCTGAGGGCCACTTGTTATGTTCGCAGGTTGTTTTATCGAGAAATATATTACATGGGAATGACTGATTTAATACTGACGAAACACTACAGCTGGTTAATTATGAGTGGTATTGATTGTAAATAATTGTTAAACGCCCATCTCGAGAATCCTTCATTCATATGGAGACGTTAACATTGCTGGTGAAGGGCTGCAAAATTTAGGTCTATGCTCGGCGCTTATTGCCATTGAGCAGGGAGGGATCTTAATCGTGCCACACCTGCTATGGCACGGAGTCTCAGTTTTTGCGGTCTAATCTCAAGGACCGCCCCCATTTAGTCGCCTCTTACGGCAAGCAAGGGGTACTGAGGACCTATTCTAACCCGAATCCCTATGGTACTTATTGGATACAAACTTAAAAAATACAGGAATAGTTGCTGACGACAGGGTTTTATCATTCCAGAGGGAAGCACCTCGATAAAGAATGTTACGATAAAAACCAGAGTGATCGTATTCTGTGATGGTAGAGCTAACATGGAGACTTCCGAAGAAGACTGCTACTCGGAATCTAATCGCCTGGTAATTTCAATAGAATGAAATGTTTAGTGTAGCACGCCTGCTAATCGATCAATTGCATAACAACAGGTTATGTATAGAAATCAAAAGAGATCGATTTCCGGTTATGTAATCGATACCCAAATTTCACATGCATAGGTGGTAAATTGTCTCAATGCAAGCAATTGTTGAGATTTTAACTAAAATGTAAGAATGTGATTCGATGAGTAATTCTATTTTCTATTGTTTTACACTCTTATAAAATGCAAGGGTCATCGATTAGCAACGATTTTTGTTCTGAAGCGAAGGTCGGTGGAGCGAAAACGCTGTCAGAAAATCGTATTTAGCGACAGGAATTTGTGTTTATTTCATTTTAAACATAATTGTCAATTTTCACCATTAGTTCACAATATTTGGGACCTTTGCAGCAAAATTTGGACTTAAATTTGTGTATTATCTAGCAAATATACGAGGTAAATGACGTCGCCTATGCAAGGGATCCAAAAGTTATGAGGGAGAATTTAGGTTATGCATGAGAGTAAGAAAAAAGTTTCAGAAGTCATAATTTAAGTTATTTAAAAGTAATAGTTAATGGTTTTATGAACTAACCTTCAGAGATTTTTTGAATCCAAGTACAAGAAATTGATATGCGAGTTGAACGTGTGAAAAATTGAAAGAAAAACAAGATTCATCAATTATTGAAGTAATTCCGCTTTTATTCAATGTGTGTACATTTTCAGTCCATCGGTTCAAAGTATACTGTGTACAATGAAAGCAACATACATGTTCTTTATTCATTTACGTTTTACTTCATAAACTGTATTTATTTTTGGTAAAGAACCCTATGAAATTCAATGTGTATTCTGGAGACTCGGGCATGGTATGCAGTTAGTCTTAGCCTTTAACCTCTCTGATCATCATTAAGGGCCCAGGCATGTCGAAGAAAGAAAAAAAGATCGCGATCACGATGCACATAAAAGGTGAAAAAACTTCGATTATATGATAATCGGTTTTTTGTTGTTGCTTTTTTTGTTTTGTTTATTTTTTACCTTTGGTGTTAAAGCAATACGAGCTGTAATTGACGGCATTTTTTCAACTATCCAATTATTCACCAAATAACACCTACCGGCATAACTGATATAATCACCAAGATCTGAAGAAAAATTCAGCAAAATAAAGAAGGGAATATTGTTTGAGAGCATACATGTACCTACAATGAGCATTTCGTATAAACCGCCATTGCGTCGTATACACGGACATGGGAACGATGATTGCCGAACATAATCGGGTTGCTGAGACAGACGTCATATACAAAGATGGAAACTGACGTGAATAACTACACGTTTCGTTTGTTTAAAATATTCCATCGTTTCATGAATGGCAAGAAGTACTCTAAGTGTAAGAAAGTAATAATTACACAAATGTTCAATTCAAATGATATTTTGGTTGTGATTTTCTATACAATTGGCATGTTAAATTGTTTACAAATCTAACACGTGCTCAGTGCCCCCCTTTCGCTTTTTTCCGAACTGGTGACCTCCGAGGTCAATGCACATCGGAGATTACGAGCAGGAATTACTGGCAGGATGACAATGATTCATAAAATCGACATTTTCTGCTGATCGAACGGGTTTATTGCTTCAGATTCACTGATTCCATTAAGTTGTATGTATGTAATCACAAATATGTTAAATATTTGTTCTTTTATTTTTCAATTTAATTACCGTCAGTTACAACTTGTATTGCTTTAAGATGTGAATCTACTAGTGTATAAGCAATACAAAATCCTTTTGCGGTTTCTACATGTTGGGCTGGGCAGATCAACTCTAAACCATCGTATTGTTAAATTTTGTTACATGAAAAGTTTAGAATTAAAGAAATCTAGACTTTCTATAATAATATATATATATATCGTTATGAAGTTTAAAATTCTTAATTTTAGCAGTATGATTTAGCTCCCCCATCTTAGTACTAGTGTTACAGCTACAAAAGAAACCTGCTTTTTAGGAAACTTAATATAGTAGCACATAAATACTCGTGCCGAAAAGAATGAAATGAATTTTCATTGTTCGAGTTTAATTGTTTTCAGAACAGAAAAAAAGAAAGATATGAGAGTCTTTAAACGGAAGCTGAGTCGAGGCTTGAGGTTAGCCTTGTCGAATAGATACTAGAAAAAAGTGATTGCCAAGAGTTAGATAGTCTCAGATATGATTATGTATATGGCATAAAACTTTTTTTTCTTACTCTCATGCATAACCTAAATTCTCCTTCACAACGTTTGGATCGCTTGCATAGGCGACGTCATTTACCTCGTATATTTGCTAAATAATACACAAATCAAAGTCCAAATTTTGCTGCAAAGGTCCCAAATATTGTGAACTAATGGTAAGTATTGACAATTATGTTTAAAATGAAATAAACACAAATTCCTGTCGCTAAATACGATTTTCTGACAGCGTTTTCGCTCCACCGACCTTCGCTTCAGAACAAAAATCGTTGCTAATCGATGACCCTTGCATTTTATAAGAGTGTAAAACAATAGAAAATAGAATTACTCATCGAATCACATTCTTACATTTTAGTTAAAATCTCAACAATTGCTTACATTGAGACAATTTACCATCTATGCATGTGAAATTTGGGTATCGATTGCATAACCGGAAATCGATCTCTTTTGATTTCTATACATAACCTGTTGTTATGCAATTGATCGATTAGCAGGCGTGGTGTAGTGTGCAATTAAAGACTGTATATATTGAAAAATTGTATCAATATTTACACACAGAGCCGTATGTGGTTAAATGAAGCTGCTGAGGATTTCAAGATACGTAATCTTCGAATTTACCCGGTGTCTGTGAGCAACACGAAACCGGTATGTTCTTAACTTTATATGGTATCATACAATCAACAGCTTAGTGTTATATGCTGTTCTTTTATTTATTGTAGAATAGTAATCAAAATGTACATGTATACCCCATAAAAGGACAAACGTAATTTTCTGACAACATTGACCTATTTTCCAAGTGTAATTAGAAATTAAAAAAAAATATAAATAAATAAATGAAATGAAGTAATATACACCAGTATTTCTCAAAAAGACCTTTCCCAGAACATTTTTGGTGCAAATTAAATGGAACATTGAAGTTCACTCAATCATCGTTTAAGTTGGTAGAATAAAACTATTTTCATACCTTAACAGTCCTAGCTAGTAATATAAAGAAATATGAAAAAGGGAAGACAATGAACATTGAGCAATCTCATAAGTCCTACAAAGAATACAGAATTAAGAGTAGGACAAACACGGACCCCTGAACACCAGAAGTGGAATCAGACTCCAAAGTCATAAAAGTTGGATGACTTCACTTTCGATCTAAGTCTCACCTTTTTACTACTACATGTAGTATGTGTTTCTCCTATAAAAGTGAAAGAAACGCAACCAAGTTTTATGGCCTTTGAGCCAGGTGTCTAGGAGGAGTAAGCATCCCCTGTTGACCAGTCGCACCGTAGTGAGCCCTCTGTCTTCATCAAGTAAACGGAGTAATCCGTAGTTACAAATAAACACATTTTAAACATTTAAATGCTGAGCGCCTGGCCCAGGGTCGCTACCTAACTTAACGACTTGAACCTATGACATCCCGTTCCCAAAGCAAGCATTCTACCGACTGATATTCAGATGTTTGATATAGGATACAGATATACTTGATGAGACTTGAAACAAACCGTTGTAAAACCAATTACATTTTAAGGTGAGAAGGAGATACATGTCGAATAATATTTTTATTGACTCGCAGGAACTGATGATTCAAGTGAGATTTTTGGATCACGGTTGTTTTGTCTACTGACGTCGTTGTTGTCTATAACATTTCACAAGTATGTTTTTCTGCCTTTTCTCCAGAACTGCGTAACCGATTTTAATCAGGCAAGGCACAATGCATTTTTGGGTAATAACTAATATAAAAAATGTTCAAATACAGTTTCATGCTACAACCCAAGGAAAAGACATAAAGGAAATCATGAAATAAGCCAAGTGCTGACCACGTGAGTGTCTCATTGGCATATCGCATATCATTTTCCCACTAATTCTTGGATCTGTGCATTTCTAACTATCCGATGGTGATTTACACGTGATCTGATAAAATGAATTAGCATATATGCATATATATATATATATATTTAAAAAATATGAAAAGAAAACACAGAAATCCTCCGTAAAGCTTTAGCGCTTTCATTACATCTTCAGAAGCTTTACAAAAATGTATACATAGCAGTATCATAGTAACAGTGATTATGACGTCAAAGTAAGCGGAACGTTAAATGTCTATATTGTGACCTCATGGATAATGTACAACAATGATCTGGAAAAAGTACGGGAAAATCATAGGCAATTATAAAAGACTATTAAGTTTTGGCTTTAGAATACCAATAAAATGTTTTTCTTTTTCCCGTCTCTGAATAGCACTGGCACATCTGAGTTTATAAAATGGGAAAATGTTAAATCGTTTTTTACCACACGTTTCCAGGTGTGCACTTAACTGGATTTGTCTGTATTCAGGTGTACTGATGTGCTGCTTATGTACACGTACACGGGCACGGAGAGTGTTGCCAGTTTCACCAATGTAATATTCCTTGCATCCAGGACATGTGATGGCGTATATGACATCCTTTGTATCGCATGACATGTTAGCATTAACTTTAAATTCTCGTCCGTTAAAATTATAACTGGTCCCTTCTGTAATGTAGTCACATGTACCGCATCGAGGGTCCGTACACTTTGACACTGTATAAGTACGGTCATCTAATTGGGAGGAACAAAGTATTCTCTTAAGATTTTTGGGCTGGAGTTTACTGCTAATAAAACGACAGTTCTTGTATATGCCTTTTGTTTGTTCATCTTCCCTAAGTAGCTTGTTTAATTCATAAACAATTGAATTGATGTTTTGATTTCTCGGATTATAAGTGTGTACAAATGGTATTATTCCTCCGTCATTAGCACATCGTGTGTTTGAAAGTAGCTGTATCCTATTGCACTCCTTAGCCTTCATTATTCCATCGTCTACAAGTTGTTCTGGGTATTTTTGGCTTAATAAATACAATTTTAATTCCTCCAAGCGGATATCCCTTGTATCGATATTGCTGACAATGGTACAAATCCTTCTTGCGAGATTATATGGTATAGCTGTTTTAGTATGGTGGGGATGGCACGATCCGAAATGCAGGTATTGGTGGGTATCTGTGGGCTTATAATAAATATCCGTATTTAAGTTGGTATTTTCTTTTAATATAAGAACGTCAAGAAATGGCATTTGCGTATCATCTGTTTCCATCGTGAATTTGATATCCGAGTTCATTTGGTTTAGTAGATCGTAAAACTCCGATAACTTATCGACATCATCATCCCACAAGATAAAACAATCATCTAAATATCTCTTCCATTTAGACTGTATATTATTTGCAAATTCTGCCCCCCACAACGTACATAGTTGATCATGTAACTTATGTTCTAGATAACCTAGGGTTAATGTTGCATAGGTAGGTGCGACTTTTGTCCCCATTGCAGTTCCCTTAGTTTGGAGGTAATGATGGTCGGAAATAGCAAACGAGTTGTTTAAATATTAGTATCCGATTACTGAGACTCTGTTTAAATTTTGGATATATATATATATATATATATATATATATATATAGATATATATATAGATATATCTATGTATCTATCTATGTATCTATCTATCTATACGAAATATGAACTTGATGTGAAAACTTACCATTGCATTACTTTATGACCACGTGTGAAGAAGGCGCATACAATGTATAAATACTGCACAGAGTAGTTGACCGGAGAAGTTCGAGTAGTTAAGAGTGAAGACACGTTCCTGTCATCGGGGATGAAATCAAAGTTTGCGTTGCATAATTTATTATAAGCTATTACAGATACGTTAATAATGTTAGTTTGGATGCAAAAAATCTGTATCATTCGTATGTATGTACCTTTAAGTTTTATGTAGGTTAGTGTAGATGGAAATCCACAGGACTTTTAAACGTCGGGGTACCCTTGATATGAATAACATCTAGAAAAAGGCTTGCAACTTTTATTACAGGGTACCCGATTTGGCAATTAAAAGATAATTCGATTTTATAGTGATTTTACACTGCATTCTCTAGCTTTTCCTTTTGACATGTTATTCCCAATATTATAGCTGAAAGCATTACATGCAGTGACTGACGGTATTTTTCTCAGCTATCCAATTATGTACCGACTAACACCTTTCGGTATAAGTAATAATTAGGCAAATGTGCCACTCAAATGAAATTTTGATAGTTAATTTTCTATAAAATTGGCATGTTAAATAGTTTACAAATCTGACACGTGCTCAGTGCCTCTCTTTCGCTTTTTTCCGAATTGGTGACCTCTGAGGTCAACGCACAACGGAGATCACTAGCAGGGATCACTGACAGGATGACAATGATTCATGAATCAACATTTTCTGCTGATTTGACGGGTTTATTGCTTCAGATTCACTCTGATGCTATGAGTTTATATATAATCAATCACAAATATGATAAATATTTATTCTTTTATTTTTCAATTTAATTGCCATCAGTTACTGCTTCTATTGCTTTAAACATATTTGTACATTGAGTGGTCGCTATAATCAATATTTCTTAATTTTATCTATGATTATCATTTCGAAAATCCACTTGGTAGAAATATTTTTATCATAAAGACCTTGAAAATACAAAATAATACCAAGATTTTTGTGATGGATATACATGTAAGTAATTGATAAAATATGATTTCGTTCTAATACAGGATGGATACCTAAAACTTTTCATACCTAAGGACTGGTATAGTTTGGCTTCATAATTTTTTTTCGATTCGTCAAAAAATAATGATGATGATGAAACGGTGTTTTGTGAAAAGCTGCTTTATCATTTTCTTTTATGAGTAAAATTTCCCTTTATGAACTTTAACAACAGCACAGACAACAGGAATTGGTATTCAACGAAGAAACAATCTACAGTACTTGAGTGTGCTGGTAATTAAGAAATAGAGAAGAAAGGTGTCATTGCATGGTGCGCACCTGTTTTGTATCCTGACTATTAGTAAATTGTATATTTATGTTGCATTCATAGTTGTATATCAGTATTTCAGGATTCCTCTCATCACATGATCAATATTACATTAACAAACCATTGTTCATTAAATAAAGGGAAAACAATATACCCCTACCTACAAAAGATTTCTGCCTAAAATTGGAATTAACTTCGTTATCCTTCATCAGCGTCGGTATGGAACATAATGGCTTCTTTGATTTTAATCCAGAAAGATTTTTTTCAGGAGTTCCTGGAAGATGTTTGCCAGAAAACACATGGGAAGATGTACAAATCTTCTGAAATTCATAAACTCATCAGGATGACTCAGAATATAGTAAGGAATTCAAGTCGTCTTTAATTGGTAGTCTATCCTTCATATATAATTTATTTTGCCAGAATTATGGAAAGGTGAAGATTTCGAAGTGATAAATCTTATAACACCTATAAAGAATTTAAATTAAGAGTAGGGCAAACATTGACCCCTGGACATACCAGAAGTGGGATCAGGTAAATATCTCCTGTTGACCGATCACACCCACCGTAAGAACTTTATTGACTGTCTGGAAAAAACCTAAGTGAATTTATTCTACACTAATTATTTTCGGTAGTGATTAAGTTTTAAATCGTATTTTATAAAGAATTTTTGAATTCAATTTTGATTAGGGGCCTCCGTGGCCGAGTGGTTAGAGCATCGCGCTCAAAATCACACGGCCTCTCATCTCTGTCGGCGCGGGTTCTAATCCCACTCGCACCGGTAAGTGAGAAAGTTTCCCAGTTTACTTCGGTGGTCTCTTCCCAGGTACATTATATCTGGGTTCTCTCTTCCACCAATAAAAAACAGGGCGCCACCATATAACTGAAAAATTGTTGAGTGTGGCGGAAAACATCAAAACAATCAATCAATCAATTCTGCTTAAGAAACATTTCAAAGAAAGGTGAAGATAACAATCTTCTCATGATCAATGCCAATTAAAATCAAAGAAATAGAATTCTGAATATCGTGCTTTCGCCTACTTTTTAAGAATCATGTATTGAATTGTTTTTTCACGTCCCATACAAGAATTGTACACTCCTATACTGTAGCCTTGGCTTTTTTATCCCAATTATTTTTGGGATTCTTGGCGTTTTGGACCTTGTTTTGGCAGGGGGGTCAAAAATTTGTGGAAATTAATTTTTCCCTTTTTCGCTGAAATTTCACGATTTCCAATTTCCCATAATTTTTTGGAATTACGCGTCCCATCTTAATAAATTTGGTGTTAAGAAGTATGTCCTCTGTCCATGCACGGGAAGTTACATAGCATATATTCTAAGGCCGTAGGCGTTCCAACGACAATTTTTAAACTCACTCAGTGGCCATATGCTTTCTTTGGCCATTTTTTAAAATCCTACTCCCATTTTGCTTTACGTGTATTTTATTTGGTCTTTGAACCCCCAAAAATCTAAAACGATCCAAAAACCGGCCTGATGCCCTATTTAGTTCTCACTGGTGCCTTATTTAGTCCTCACTGGTGCCTTATTTAGTCCTCACTGGTGCCTTATTTAATCCTCACTGGTGCCGTATTTAGTTCTCACTGGTGCCTTATTTAATCCTCACTGGTGCCTTATTTAGTCCTCACTGGTGCCGTATTTAGTCCTCACTGGTGCCTTATTTAATTCTCACTGGTGCCTTATCTAGTCCTCACTGGTGCCTTATTTAATCCTCACCGGTGCCAATACGGATCCAGATATCATGTCATTCTGAAAATTCTACTGTAAAGAGCATTAATTTTTTTTAATCTACGTAAATGTTTTCGTTGAAATTCTCGAAAATATGAAAATGACTTCCTTCTTGTTGATATCGTGTGATTTATCAGTGTATATTACCTGAATTAACATCTGTGTATTCGTAATGTTTGCAGTAAAATAAGTTCCAGAAATGCTGGTGCATATACGTAGCTAGATAGAAAAATGCCGCTATTTTCAATGTGAAGGGCGTTGAATTTGAAGCAGGGTAATATATCTCAATGATTTTTCTGCCGTCTTAGAGCTACAGGAAATACAGACCTCTAGAGGGAAAAATAGCAGTTTTCAGTATAAAAGGCTCTCTCTCCGTATTCTAACCCTAGATCCACTACCAAGAGGGTTAGAGACGTTTCTCACCTACCAAAATATTCCTAAATGAATTATCTACGTGGCAAAAAATAGTATACAATCGATTATTAAGCTCCAATTTGCAGTATCTGCTGGAAATACGAAAATAAACCCCTGAGTCGTCCTGCATTCGTGTATTATTAATGAGATAAAGACAATGTTGTGAAGAAGTCTGATATTGCTCAAAATAGAAAGTTTTTTCCTATATGGGGGTATATTTAAACCTTGGTGGCTAGAGTCCAAAATCGTTTATGACCAGGGAAAATGTATTAATTTTTGTCTTTCAAGTTATTACAAATGTGATTGCATATTCTTTTCAAGCTTTTTGAGACAAACAAAATCCTAGAAATTGCAGAATGTGGGTGAATCCTTATAGGGGCTGGTTGTCTTAATTCTTAAGCTATATCAATGATCTTTACAAAATTAATATTTATCATTGTCTCAGTGAGACATATGAATGGTGTCAATAACAATGATCTAGACTAATGAATATAAATTTCACATCCAAATAGGTATTCACTTTTATGCCCGGGGCACTATATCCCCCATCAAAATTCGACATTTTTATTTATAAAGGTATCTTGGAGTTCTTTATATCATTTTCGTTCGCTTGAGGAGACGAGACAAATTATGTAAGTATCAAGATAATAGCTTAAGAAATGAATGTTCCTGCCCTCAATATGTGTGGAGGCAAATCTGCCTCATCAAAAGATGGACTGCAAATCTCCGACCTACCCATTAAATTCTTTGTCTCGACGAAGAAAAAATAAATTCCATGAAAATTGCAGAATTTAGACTTACTTTTTAGGGCCCCGCATGAAATGCGGGAAGCCCTATAGTAATCACATTGTCCGTCCGTCCGTCCGTCTGTCCGTCAACACTTTCTTTGTGACACGATAACTCAGTTTTTATCGTACAGTTTTCAAATTTTGTACAGAAATAATGTACAATAAGAGGGAGAAGCCTATAGATTTTGGGGTCATTTCACTTTGTCTGTCTGTCTGTACGGCATGATCTTTGTCATTATGAACACGTTCTTTGTGACACAATAACTCAAACAGTTTTCATTGTACAGTTTTCAAATTTTGTACAGAAATACTTTACAATAAGAGGAAGACACCTATATATTTTGGGGTCATGTAACTTTGTCTGTCTGTCTGTATGTGTGTCATTATCTTTGTTATTATGAACACTTTCTTTGTGAAACGATAACTCAAACAGTTTTCATTGTACAGTTTTCAAATTTTGTACAGAAATACTTTACAATAAGAGGAAGATACCTATAGATTTTGAAGTCATGTCACTTTGTCTGTCTGTTTGAATGTCATCATCTTTCTTATTATGACCGTATTTATTTACCACTGTCTAAGGGAGATAATTCAATTTGAATTATGATATGCATTGTATTGATATATAGAAAATTTACAAGAAATAACTCTACAACATTGTGTATGTGTATATATTTGTTTTTTTTTAATGTGATATAAAAAAAATGCTTGATGTTACATGTATATTGAATTAAAACACGTCATTCCCAGTCAACAACTTTCGATCGGGATCGGAATGCGAAATAAAATTTCTTATATCCGGTTGCAAAGTGAAACTGCTTCATGCTTCAAGTTATTGAATTATGTAGTAATTGCACGTTACACATTAGAGAACTGTTCCTTTTAATAAAAAAAGTCACAAAATAGATACAAAATGAGTGTACATTATTCATTACTGTTACCGAGCTTTCGTCGGTGAAAATGTCGAAATGGCGTGTTTCACTGCGCTTGTTGACGGTAAGGTCCACATTTTCTACGTGAGTATTTTGATATTTGCTCATGAATTTTTTGCGCATACATGGTATGTCTCGGCTAGGAATAATGAAAACTTTCTCACTTATGTATGTAAAGACATATTAATCTCTATTTTTAAAAATGTAGAACACTTTTATCAAATGGCAATGTGTTTGAAAATGCTTAGAGCCCCGATGTCAGAATTTCCTTTTCCAAGACATTAATATGTCAAATTCATTATCCTTTTCGAATAGGATGTACCATATTTTGTACCAGTTATCCATTTTGAATCCTCTATTAGAATGGAATTTTATTGCACTCTGTTGTGTTTGAGTGGATGTCATGAGTGTGTGTCAAACAGAAGTAAATTAAATTGCACAAGTCTCTCATAAATATGCTTCATGATGCCTTTTTCACAAATTGGCATTCCAATGTATCTTTATATATTATTAATTCTAACATATATACCAACTCCAAACATTGCTATATCAAATACAGATGTCACTTTCCTCTAATAACCCTCGGCGGGGCCCTTGCTGACCGTGTCAGTTTTCTAGTTCGATGAGTAAAAACCAATGCTTCTATTGACTGGATGTTGCATTACTCGAGCAATATTCCTTAGATCATTTTCGTTGTCTCGAAGAGACGAGAAAGAATATGTAAAATAAATGAAACAATTTTTAGAATGATTAATGGATATTCTATGCCAAAATGGGTTTTTCGGGAGTCGAATCTTTATTATTCATGTGACAGCAAATCTGATTGCATATTAATTCTTGTCTCCACAAGATTGAACAAGAGGCCCATGGGCCACATCGCTCACCTGAGAAAAGAGTGTTTAAGTTTTAAACCCAACATGGCAGGTGTGACCAGAAAATCAATAGGGGGTCATACACGTTGTAAATATGTGCATTAAGTGTGTAATTATAACAATTGAATGCCCTTCAGTCAAAGATTTTTGGTGCCAAGATTAATGATATTCACCAAGTTGTTCAAAAGGAATCGACGGCGAGTTTTCTTCTTCTTAATTTATAAATGAAGACAAAAATTAAATTATATCACTAGATTTATTTGGATGCAAAATTAACAAGAGCAGAAAAAATTGAAAATTTATCTACATTTTTTCCTATATATTCCCATGTAAAATTTCTTAAACACTCCTCCTTATATATTCCCATGTAAAAAAAAAAATCAAAAAAAAAAAAATATCGATCTTCTATGTGGCCCCAACCTTCGCCAGGGGACCATGAATTCCACAAATTTTAATCTGCACTACCTGATAATGCTTTTACATTAAAATGACTAATCATTACTATGCTCTTCTTGAGATGAAGATTTTTGAACATATATTTTTTTTAAATATTTCAATGTCAAACTTTGAACCCCTATTGTGGCCCCTCCCTACCCCCTGGGGGCATGACTTGAACAAACTTGAATTTACACTACCTGAAGATGCTTCCATATAAATATGATTAATCACAGCTTTGCTATTCTTGAGAAGAAGATTTTTAAAGATTTTCCCTATATATTTGTGTGTAAAACTTTGATCCCCCCTTGGGGCCCAATCTTATCATCGGGGGCCATGATTTGAACAAACTTGAATCTGCACTATGTCAGAAAGTTTTCATGTAAAAATCAGCTTTTCTGGCTCAGTGGTTCTTGAGAAGAAGATTTTTAAAGATTTTTCCTATATATTTGTATGTAAAACTTTGATCCCCTATTGTGGCCCCATCCAACCCCCGGGGCCCATGATTTGAACAAACTTGAATCTGCATTATGTCAGGAAGCTTTCATGTAAATCTCAGCTTTTCTGGCTTAGTGGTTCTTGAGAAGAAGATTTTTAAAGTTTTTCCCTATATATTTGTGTGCAAAACTTTGATCCCCCCTTGGGGCCCCATCTTATCCCCGGGGGCCATGATTTGAACAAACTTGAATCTGCACTATGTCAGAAAGTTTTCATGTAAAAATCAGCTTTTCTGGCTCAGTGGTTCTTGAGAAGAAGATTTTTAAAGATTTTTCCTATATATTTGTATGTAAAACTTTGATCCCCTATTGTGGCCCCATCCAACCCCTGGGGCCCATGATTTGAACAAACTTGAATCTGCATTATGTCAGGAAGCTTTCATGTAAATCTCAGCTTTTCTGGCTCAGTGGTTCTTGAGAAGAAGATTTTTAAATATTTTTCCTATATATTTGTATGTAAAACTTTGATCCCCTATTGTGGCCCCATCCAACCCCCGGGGCCCATGATTTGAACAAACTTGAATCTGCATTATGTCAGGAAGCTTTCAGGTAAATTTCAGCTCTTCTGGCCCAGTGGTTCTTGAGAAGAAGATTTTTAAATGACCCCACCCTATTTTTGCATTTTTGTGATTATCTCCCCTTTGAAAGGGACATGGCCCTTCATTTGAACAAACTTGAAAGCCCTTCACCCAAGGATGCTTTTGGCCAAGTTAGGTTGAAATTGGCCCAGTGGTTCTGGAGAAGAAGTCGAAAATGTGAAAAGTTTACGGGCAGACAGACGGACAGACAGACAGACGGACGCCGGGCAAAATGTGATCAGAATAGCTCACTTGAACCTTCGGTTCAGGTGAGCTAAAATGGTATACAGATCTTTTAGATTGGAAAATAAAGTGACGTGGTTTTATTTATCTACCCTGCTATCATAAAATTAGCTCATGAGGAAAGAATACATTTTTGGGAGTAAAAATTGTAATTTCTTGAGCTATGACATTGTGTCTTATTCCATTATATTTGTCTCAACAAGCTGGAAAAAAATATGTAATAAGATATTTTCTAGAATGAAGAAGTAACCCTTACACGAACCCTTACTCTAACCTAACCCTAGCTCTAATTGAAAATTTCATTTATCAAACTATGAAAGTGTCTTATACCATTTCCTTCGTCTCGACGAGCCGAAAAACAACATGTAACTAGATTTATCATTTGATGAATAACTAATCATTAACCTAACAGTAACCTTAACCCTAACCTAATCCTAAATGTAACCTAATGTAACCTAACCCTAAAACTAGCTTTAAGTCAAATTCTCATTTATTCAGCTATAAAAGTGTGCCTTATGCCATTTTTATCGTCTTGAAGAGGCAAAAAAATGATAGGTAAACATATATTTTCTGGCTAATTTAGTAATTCGAACTCCAACCCTAACCGTAAGTTAAATTTTCATTTATTGTATCATTTTCTTCGTCTTAAGTTAGACGGTAAAGAGGATATTATCATATATTTTTAAGATGAATAATGAATTTAGTATTCCTCAAAATTTAGTATTCCTTTTGAAATGATTGTAAGTGTTAAAAAGGCTATTCGTGACTGCTTTTCTTACTTCTCAAGCTACATATATCTGGACCATCTTTATACTGTTTTTTCTCTCTAGAGGAGACGAGAATGGATGCAGTCAGATATTTTGTAGCATGCATAATTAAGATTTGACTCATGAAAACCCGATTTTGGACTTATACTGTTTCCTGCGATTCGATTATCTGATCAGGATATAGGGCTCACGGTGGGTGTGACCGGTCGACAGGGGATCTTTACTCCTCCTAGGGGAGTAAGCATCCCCTGTCAACCGGTCACAACCTTGGTAAGCTCTATATCCTGATCAGGTAAATTCTTTTATCACTTCTGGTTTACTAAACACAGAAGAATATATGGTACGTACTTTTGTTTTAATATGTCTAGTGCGGGATTTTAATATTCCTCTTATAATTCTAATCCATTCTGACAATACATCAAGTTCTTCTTTTTCATACAGGTGACTCTCGATGGTTCGAACTTCGATCTCTCGAAGTTCTCGGTTTCTCGAAGTGAAATCATGGTCCCTATTTTTTTCTCTCTATATAACAAAGCAACTTTACTATCGATCTCTCGAAGTGAAGTTGGGTCCCGTAAAACACATTTCATTGTTTTTCATTCTCGATGTCTCGAAGTGGTGGTAGCGTATACCTACCGTTACCCAAGCGTATAATAATTTCTACTTGGACCTGAATTTTATTGTATGCCGGAGGGGTAATTAGGTGTTTACATAGTTGAAACATCGCCCGTGCTTCTTTGTGGAGGTGACACACTTGAGTATATAATTGGCTAATTGGTCAGTTAACACCTTGCACTGGGATTCGTGCCGTGATGATTAAAATTATGTATAATCCGACTCTGAATAAAATCTATAATTTGTTTTGACGTGACAACGAGAGAGTAAGTTTTATACATAATTTAGAGATCTACAGACTGTTAAATTTCTCAAGTTTGTTCTTTGTGTAAAGTTACTCTAAACATCATTTTACTCATTCGTTAGAATTTTTGCTTTGGGTAAAGTGACATAACATTGTGCTCTGTTTAGTTTGCGATAGTAAAGCTTCATCGGAACTTGGTTTTGTATGCCTATCTAAGCATGATTAAAGAACAAATAAATACATAAACTTTAAAATATTTTTATTAATGCAAAATAATGGGTTTTTTTTTAAAGTTTGATATCAAATTAACTACATGACGAATATGAAGGAAAACATGTCAAAACGATATCATAAGATCTTGTTCGTAAACATTTCCGGTTACTGTAAAATCTTAACCATACCGTCGGATCTTCAATTTCCGAATTTCGATCTCTCGAACTCTAGACGTTTTATCAAGGTCCCTTGAACTTGGAGTTATCGAGAGTCACCTGTATTTAGCCCATCTTCTGGCATAATTCTCGACAGAATTCATAATAGAAATGAAGTTCTGCCACCAATTGAAAGATTGAGGTTCTCTGTATTTAGGACCTTGTAGAATAAGTGATTTGAGGTTCTCATTTTCAACAATATCAACATCACCAGTAATGATTTGTCAAGCTGGACTATAGTTGAAAGTAGATGAAGAACAAAAACACGTAGGTGGATTAAGTATAAGATGCTTTATATTTAGGCACTGCAAAGCTAGTTTATAATTAAAAAGTTTGGATGCAATATTAGAAGTATATTTGTAGGAAATACTGGGTGTAGACTTAAACTTGAAGTAAGTTGGAATACACGACTGAACCCTTTTATGACGAAGAATATTGTTTATGTTGAGGGCATTTATTCCTTTGTTTGTAAATTTGAGCTTAAGGAATTGGCGGCATAATTTGGAAGGAAAATCATCCGTGACCTGTGGTGGTTTTAAGACCATTCATATGTCGATTCGATATTCGATATATCCTGTAAAGTCGAGATAAAAGACATCACGGGGTTATCCACATCTGCTTCGTATTTAGATATTTTATTGAAAATGGATATTGACGGCAAACGAACGACTCAACTTTATGATAAACGTAATGATTTCAGCTTTTTCATCGTTAACTTCCCATATTTATGTAGCAATATTACATTATCACCTGCATATGGTGTTTTTATATCTCTCAATTAATTCGATATTCAAGAGCTTGTTCTGCGTTCTGCGTATGATCAGTTTTTAAATCGAGTCAGGCAGACAAACAAGCTGATGTTACAGGGGATTCAATACTTTTTTATAGCCTCGTATAAATTCAGCATTTCGCAAATCCCATGATCGTTATAACCATCTAGTTTGCCCATATAACCTTGACATATATGGCTCCCAGCGGGTGTGACCGGTCGACAGGGCATGTTTACTCCTCCTAGGCACCTGATTCAACCTCTGGTGTGTCCAGGGGTCCGTGTTTGCCCAACTATCTATTTTGATCACTGTTCGTTATCTTCGCCTTTCATAAAGAACATTAAGATATGGTAATAAATATGGAAATCAAATTGCAAAAGTTTTTGAGCATAATATGTTCATTTTTCACCTTAAAATCTTTAATGACATTCTTTTTTGTCCCATTGAGATGAAGAAAATGATATAAGACCCAATGATATGAACTGATTCGATATGCAAGAGCTTGTTCTGCGTATAGTCAGTTTTTAAATCAAGGTAAGCTACTGACAAACAAGTTGATGATACAGGGGTTTCAACAGTCTCGATTGAAGTCAGCATTTCGCAAATTCTATGGTCGTTATAACGATCTAGTTCTTCAATACAACCTCGCATTGGGTCAAATACTGTCTGACGTGTTTCATACCGATTGTTAAGCCGTTCTTGGCACACTGATTTTGACTGCGGATAACTCCGTTTACCTGATCAGGATATAGGGCTCACGGCGGGTGTGACCGGTCAACAGGGAATGCTTACTCCTCCTAGGCACCTGATCCCACCGCTGGTATGTCCAGGGGTCCGTGTTTGCCCAACTATCTATTTTGTATTGCTTATAGGAGTTATGAGATTGATCACTGTTCGTTATCTTCACCTTGCATGAATAAAAATGTCATCCCCGAAACGCTATGCATTTCCGTTATAAATCAACGTGACGGGGAAAATCTACCTCATGGGGTAGATCATTTATTGATGCATCTGGGAGGTGGTTTTTTTTTTTTTTTTTTTTTTTTTTTTTTTTTTACCTGTATCATTTTGTTTATCTCAAAAAGGCCGAAAAGAATATCTAATACGATTTATAATAACTTCAAAGACAAAATGTTCCTCTTGTCATAGATCATTTTAGACTTTAACTACCAAGGTATAAATATACTCCATATAGGTAAAAACCTTATTCATCGTGTAATCTTCTTTATCTAACCTAGCACCAAGGAAGAAGACGTGGTTCTGCGTTATGTTGTTTTATTTTTATAGATATTTAAGGCATTGACCTATAAGGAAACCATTTACCAATCAGCAAGGAATAAGACGTGATTCGGCTTTATGTTGATTTATTTGTGAAGAAATGCATAAGGCATTGACCTATAAGCAAATCAAATAACAATTGTATTAGACTAAAAGTATAATTTTACAATTTAGATTTCATAAATTGTTGGCAATAAGTTACCAATGATACAGCATGCATTTATAATAGAAAAATATATTCTGTAAGAAATTGACCATTGAACCTACAAACAAGCTCTGAAAATATACTCCGACAACTTTAACTGCAAAAATACAATAAAGTATAAAAGTTGCAGTTAAGAATAAGTGTCATACAGAAATGTATTGTAGTAAAAGTAAGACCTATGTACATATGGTTCTTACGCACCACAAGATGCACTTGATAAAATGTGGACACTGATCTGCTTCACCCATTTTGAACGGTAACTTAATGTTGAAGGTGAATCATGACTATTGGGAAATGAAATTTAACGTTACAAAATTATCGACTCACAACAATACACACACGAAAATCAACTCAAACCGACAGAAGAATATTTACTAAACATTACAAAAATATAATCAAATGGAAAATAAATTAATACAAAAGAAATAGATAAGAATAGATTCGTACTACCACGTTATGTATTGTTTTCGTCTCGATGAGACAAAGACAACGATATAAAGATGTCTGAAATAACAAATATGATTACATATTGTTTTCAAGCTTTTCTACACAAACAAAATGATATTATTAATAAGAATTCTCATATACACCAATAACCGCCGCGGTGGTCTAGAGGTGGAGCATTCACCCCGCATGCGGATTGTCGGGGTTCTAATCCTTGCCACAACAAACCTAATTATAAGTTATTAAAACAGCAGTTCCATCGCCAAACGCTCGGCATCAGGTGTGAATGTCATGGGTCCTCGGAGATGACCTTAAAAACGGATGTCCCGTTTCACAGTAGGTGTGGCACGATAAAGAGCCCTCACTGGTCAATACCCGTAATCGCAGAGGATAGGCCCAAATTAAAGCCCTTCACCGGTCGTGGTGACGTCTCCATATGAGTGAACTATTCTTGAGAATACAATCAATCAATCATACACATCAATAAATAGAATTTGTTTTCTTTGGGGCAGATTCTTTCCGCGCAATGATTTATGTAGGGAATGCATATTTTTAGGAGGGGATGACAGTTTCATTAATTGTCCTATCTCGTATATTATATCAGTTTCTTCGTCTCAGTGAGGCAAAGAAAATGATATCTAAAGCATTCACCAAGGCCAATGTATAAGAAAAACCCGACCTCATAAATCCTACTGTACCACTCTAGGAAGTAGGACTAAGTCCTAAATTGTCACGTTTTATGGACATGAATTCTAAAAATTATTTGATTATATATTCTTTCTCGTATCAAGAATGTTTGGGTACTATCTAACTATTTAAAACATTGCTGTAACGTCAGTTCTTTGTCTTGACAGTACTTTATTTTTCATACTGTACTGAACATAGTCCAGTATTATCAAGAGCAGGACAATATTATGAGAAATACTGTTTTAGATAGAACAATGTTTTAAGTAAGATACAAGACTCCGATGGTCTATTATGTCAGATACGGGACTGATCACTCGCCGCTACGTGGCTCGTGCCAGTCCCGTATCTGACATAATAGATCATCTTCGTTTTGTATCCCTTACATACAAGGGCCTCCGTGGCCGAGTGGTTAGAGCATCGCGCTCAAAATCACACTGTCCCTCACCTCTGTATCCCGCTCGCGCCGCTAAGTGAGAAATTTCCCCAGTTTACTTACGGGAGATCGGTGGTCTCTTCCCAGGTACATTGTATCTGGGTTCTCTCTTCCACCAATGAAAAATACCACCAAATAACTGAAAAATTGTTGAGTGTGGAGGAAAACATTGATAATAAAAAAAACCCATATACATTACCCTTTTAACATCTGAGAAGGTGTACTAAGGTACTGGAAGAACCAGAAGGATACCATGTTCCATTAAGATATGTTTTTGATGATTCTTTTTCAGATTCCATGTGCTCAATCTAAAAATGTTTTGTAAAACTTGTGATATTTTAATCACTAGTAAATTCATTTACTAATAATCTCACCGGACGTAAGTTCTGTACTAAAACGTTTGAGAATTTGACCTTTAAATCTTCTAACGTTGTCTACGCGATTGAATGAGACTTAATTTATGTAGGGGAAGGTAAGGGTTCACTTAATAAAAGAATATTGGGCCACATATTCCAAATAATGGTGATAACCAATTTCTCTATAAACATTTTAATTCCCCTGACAACTCCATCTTGTCCATGAAGGTCAGAATTCTAGACATAAATGACCATCATACAGACAAAAAAAGGTGAAGGTAACGAATCGTGATAAATCTCATACAATCAAGTTTTAAGTACCCCTTTTCTTGGACAACGAGAAGATCACTCTAGGTACTCAGGGATGTGACGGAATTCTTCAGAAATCAGAGGTAAACTGGTCAAAAAGGGAGGAAAACACCTCAACCTACCTGGAAAAATATCATTTTCTGCCACTTTAGATCAAACCCAGAATGTTTCATTTTTTCGAAAAGTGAGCAAATCAGAGGATTTCCTCTGAAAAGAGGAAAAATCACACCCCTTGTACCGCTGTCCAGGGGTCCGTGTTTGCCCAACTATCTATTTTGTATTGCTTGTAGGAGTTATGAGATTGATCACTGTTCGTTATCTTCACCTCTCATGTGCAAATCATAGTTACAGCGAATTACAAAAGACCGGTTGAGTTTTCAATTGCCTGCTGGATTGATCAACAGACTTTACAATTTGGTCAGCAAAGTATCACATTTGGTCTGAATTTAGGTCACAAAGTTACTCAGGTATGACAAAGAATTGGCAACTTTTTTTTCTCAGTGTGAGTGACAACCCCATAAATAAGATAATTTAACACTTCAGTTTTACTGATTATTTCAGGGAAAAGAATTTCTCTAATTGTATAAGTTAATAATTTCTTTGTTAAAATATCTCTCCATCTTATTTTTTTCATGGTTATAAGCTGAATAGGTGTTGTAAAATTCCCAAAGGTAGATGTGCACAAACCAACCCTAAAAACTATAAATAGAATAGAACTCTGAACTTAAATGGTTAGCTATAATAACAAGAATTCTATTGGTCAGAAACAGTAACAATAGAAGAGTTTTCTGGAAGTTTTCTTTGTGTGATATGAATGGAATGACCTCAAATATAGTTTGACAAACAGATAAATGGTTCATGTACATGTGGACACTTTGTGAGATGTCTAATGAATTTTTTTAAAAAGTGAAATTGATAAGAGTTTATTAAAGTTCAATTTAATCAATAAAAAATTGTATTTGAGAGAGAGAGAGAGAGAGAGAGAGAGAGAGAGAGAGAGAGAGAGAGAGAGAGAGAATACACCCTTTTCTTTACTTAAAGTAATCAAAAGTATTTTTGAAAGAAAAATATAATCAAATTTGATTTTGTTCCAAATTTATTGATTTAAAAACACTTGAAATAATGTTTCAAATGAGAGAGAGAGAGAGAGAGAGAGAGAGAGAGAGAGAGTGCACCTTTAATTAAACATGTTAAAGTATTCAAATGTGTATCTGAGAGAGAAATATATTCAATTTGATTTAATTGATGTTCACTTTGGAAAAAAAATCCTAGGGAAATAGCTGCAAAAGACACTGAAATCAACTCAGATTTACCTGTAAAAGCAATCTACGCTTGAGTAACTTTGTGACCTAAATTCAGACCAAATGTGATTGTTGGCTGACCAAATTGTAAAGTCTATTGATCAATCCAGCAGGCAATTGAAAACTCAACCGGTCTTTTGTAATTCGCTGTAATGGCCTTGTGTGGCGAGTTGATAAAAAACTGTAATTTTTGGTTCCTTGTATTTAGGTAAATTCCAAGAAAAGTATTCAGATTAAAAGCATATAAAATGTACATCTGTTATTTTTGTCTTCCATCCTTTTCTTGTTCTTTGTCTATTGACAATAATTGTTCCATTGTAGGTACAAACCATCAGAATGATTGAAAATGGAATAGATTTTGAAGAAATGGACCTCACTTTGTTTAGAGACAATCCACTTTTGAGTGATTTTGACTCTGCAGACAACTGGGTAGGTATATTTAGATTCACACACACACACACACACACACACACACACACACACACACACAGAGCACTAAAATGACCAACGACACGAACAACGACTTTATCAAATTTTTGGGACGACCAAAAAGCATGTAAATGCATATGTAGATTTAGTGTAGTTTCAGTGCTAGGTGTATGTAGTTTCAGTGCTAGGTGTATTTCTTGTATTCTCTGTGTATATTACATGTAGCTGTATATTAGTATATTAGCCATACTATGTAAACATTTTCGTTTTTCCTGAAGAAGGGACAGGTCAATCGCAAAATTTGACAATTTGCTTCTTCGTGTCGTTGGTCATTTTAATGCTTTGTATAATTTTTGCATTTGACTTTGTATTCACGTTGTGGATCCAGACACTTCTAGGTACAGATGTATCGGGTGTTGTTGGATTGATTGATCTTGTATTGTTTAACGGACTTCTGGAGAATTTTTCACTCGTAAGGAGACGTAACCATTGCCGGTGAAGGGCTGCAAAATTGAGGCATATGCTCGGCGCTTACGGCCTTTGAGCAGGGAGGGATCTTTATTGTACCACACCTGCTATAACACGGGACCTAGGGTGTTGCGATCTCATCCGAAGGACCGCCCCATTTAGTCGTCTCTTACGACAAGCAAGTGCTACTGAAAACCTATTTAAACCCGGACCCCACGGGAAAACTTATATATATATATATATATATATATATATATATATATATATATATATAATTTAAAAGAATAGAATCCAAAATAATTAAATTGAACTGATCGTTGATTATTATGTGATCATTTTGGATTTTATTCTTTTAAATTATTTAACAACTGTGCCGATTTCTTCATTCATTTTTTTAACATCATATATATATATATATATATATATATATATATATATATATGGTTTACGGACTTCGCCTCTCATATGAAACAATAATAAAGGTGCAAGCATTAACTCTGGAGCAAGCGTTTTGGGGTTTATTGGCAAAATTTTTTATTTCATACTCTATATATATTCAATAAATTATTTTTTCTTGGTATCGGGGTAGAATAAAGTCAAAAAATAAAATCCAATGCTCAAACTTTTATCTATAGCGCTTTCGCCCTGCGGGCTCGTCAGTAGATTTTTAAACAATGTAAACAAGTTCCATTATGACGTCATCGTCGTGACGTTATGTGGGCAACGTTAAACATAATACAGTCATGATTGTGACGTCAGAACATTATACAATGTTAATGTTAGGCACTTTTAAAAATACAGACATATTTTAAACAGTTCCGTCTATAAGTTTTAAGCGCCTCTAAATTCCTGTACATTAAAGGAGACATTCTATGTAAAATATACATGTTAAATAACATGAAGTAAAAATATTAACAGTTTAGTTTCGGCTTAAACAGTTTTATGAAATAGTTTTCCTTGGCTTTGCGTAATTGTTCATTTTCCTCTTTTACTTTGTAAAATGGGAAAATATAAAAACTGCCTTCCCCGCACGAATCAAAATGTCCGCTACACGGTGTGTTTCTTATTGTAGGATCTCTGATCTGTTGTTTATGTATACGAACACGGTCAGCCAATTTGGTTCCTGTTTGTCCTATATAGTTTTCTCCACATGTAGGGCACGTCATACAATAAAGTAGATTTTTAGATTTACACGTCATAGTTGAATTTACTTTGAAGTTCATTCCGTTTTTGAAAGTTATGGAGTGGCCGGTTTGTATAAATTGGCAAGTACCGCATCGTGGATCCTCGCATTTGAAGACTGCTGGTTTTTCGGGGTTTGATGTAAATTTGGCTTTAGTGAGAATTTTTTTCAAATTTGGTGGTTGACGTCTGCTGTGGAGTATATCCGTGGGCTGAATGAGGTCATTTAATGTTTCTGATTGTTGAAGAATAGGGAATAACTGCTTGGCTGTTTTGAATATGTTGTGATTTCTCGGGTTGTGTGTAAGAACGAAAGGAATTTTGTTGTTGGTTTCTTCATGTTGTTTAGTAGTTCGCAATTCTGTGATGGGAGTTTCTTTAGCCTTTTGTATAGCTGTTTCAATTAATTTTGGTGGGTATTTCTGTCTGTATAAAAATGTCATAAGTTAAGATAATCTTGTATTTCTGCGATCCTCATCTATTGATATTCTGCAAATATATACGGACATCGACCCGGGGACACACCAGAGGCGGGATATAAACATAAAAATGGTTTTATTTTAGTTGAACATGTTTTGTGATGAGACAAAAGTTTGCCCCTAAATTGTCGCACTGGACAAAAGCTACCTTTCGAAACGCATTCGCAATTCTGAGTTTCAAATTCGTAAATTATGAGTGACCGTTCAGTTTGTTTTCTGTCGACAATTCAGCATGACGGATTACAATTGCATTCGTAAAATCATTACATAATTTTCAATACGAAATAATTTATGTTACATTATGTTACATATGTTATAAGTGACTTCCTAATAATCAAGTTTTATTTACTGTATATGATATCAATAAGTATAACATAACTAATGCACCCAATTATTGGAAAATTGCTCTCAAATTAATTTGAATTAAAGATATCGTTCATTCAGTTCATGTGCGTATGTCAATTCAAACACGCATTTAATTAAAGTACTGAAAGTATTGAAAAGCGCTAAGCTGACTTCATGAATTCTGTATGTAATGTTAATGAGTAGGAACAACATTAAAAAAGGTTTATGCATTATTCTTTATTTTCGCATAACTAAGTAGTACATTTTCTGTAAGAAAATAACAAATATGGATTGGAAGCAATGTCCTGAAACTTTTCAACACGTTGAAATATAAATTTTGTATGATGTTGTTAAAACAATGGTCACTATGATAATTTTTATCCTACACTAAACTAAAACCCTGTCCTTGGATCAATAAATTTACAATTTTGGTAAAGGACACCTGTTCTTATTAAATATCTATAATCAGAATTTAGTATCAATAGCATTACCACCGCTGCCGTGGTTCAGAGCTAAAGTGTTCGCTCTGTATGCGGGCGGTCGGGGTTCGAATCCCGGCCGCGACAGACTAGTTCGTTAAACAGGTAGTGACAGTTCCATCACCAAACTCTCGGCATCAGGTGTGAATGTCATGGATCCTCGGAGATGGCCTTTAAAATGGATGTCCCGTATCACAGTAGATGTGGTACGCTAAAGAACCCTCACTGCTCAATGGCCGTAAGCGCCGAGCATAGGCGTAAATTTGAAGCCCTTCACCGGTCTTGGTGACGTCTCCATATGAATTAAAAATTATTGAGAAGAACGTTAAACAAGATACAATCAATCAATAGCATTTAAGGCCATGTTATTCAAATATTTGACAAATGAACACTTTATACCCTGTTTAGCTCCCACCCATCTTCCCAAGGCAAGGGTTTCTGATCCGCTCTGCTCCGGTCCCTGGATCATTAAATGCTCTACATGACTATGCATTTTTTTCTCTTACAGATGTGATGTTATAGAGAAGAACATTTTTGGTAGAAAATGTGAAAACAGTTGTATGGTAGTTTTCGGTATAAAGTGTTCAATTGTTATTACGCAACTAAATTACTGTTGTGCTCCAGTTAAATAGTGTATGAAATATTTTTAGAATACAACTGAAATGAAACAAATCAATAGTTTGATACATATATGTAAGTCACTTATAATAGAAAGGAACAAACAAACTGGACAAAAAAGAAAATTACACATAACCACACACACTAACAAATGCCACATGTCAAAACACACCAATAATGCAGGATTATGAAACGCTTTACATCCATTTCATTACCTTACCAGAAATCATTTAAATACACACATAAACATGCATCTGTATGACTTGTACTACAGAATCCAGTGCATAATTATCTGTAAATAGCAATCAAACCAAGAAAGTGGAATTATTTTTTGTAATCAATAATGAAGTTATTTTCAATTCAAAATCAGGTTGCAGAGAATCTGAATACAAATAAGTCCGATAAATACATGTATAACTGAAATCAAAATTTAGGAAGTTATTTAGAAAAGATATTCATCATACATGTGCAATATTACTTTGAAACTGAATACTGCGTCATCAACAAGAGTGGAGATAGCTCATTTTTAACATGAAAGTTAGTGCAAGAGGATATACTAATTCAAATATGATGATGAATTAGACTAACATATAGGCATGGATTTACATTTAGCAATTGTAGTGATTGTTTGTTATACGTAAATCTAAAAAAAAAAAAAAAAAAATAAAAAGAGTTTGTACACAGGTACATTAAACGCTGTACTCATCAACTTGTATGTATTACACTTCTTGTGTAAAAGCTCTTATTCATATTGCAAAGGAGACTCATCCGTTTGTCTGAATGAGACATAATACACATTGCTATTGTTTTAATTTTATAAAACAGTTCTTTATATGAAAATGCTAATAACCTTAGCAAAAAATCATAAGATTCGAAGCTTATGTAGGAGTTCTAATATGAAAAAAAAAACGTAACAGAAGTGACTCGCAATAAATATGCAAAATTTACAACATGTAAATGTAGCTAAATGAGAATCCCAAACTAGGCACTGAAAAGTTACAAAAGTAATTTTCAAACGGTAATGTTCAAACCGCTGTTAGAAATAATGAAGAGGCATCTCACCAAAAAACTAAATGCATCTTTTTTATATGAAAAGATCGTTCAGCGAAAACAAAATGTGGGAACAGGGAACTACGACAGTACATCCATGCCCCTCCCCCTTCTTCATCATTTGTACGTTCGGAAATACATGTAGCATATGCATGTCATTGTCAATTATTTGTTTAAAGTACAAAGAAATTGAAAACACGATTACTTTTCGTTGTATGTAGCGTGTTGTGGACCGCAAACCATTTCACATTCATGCTTGACACAATGGCAATATTTATCTAACACTTGTTCTAAAGATATGTATTTCAGTTTACAGCCCTCGTAAAATTCCACGCGGTGTTTTGAACATTTGAAACCGGGGTATTGTCTTCCATAATATAATATAATATAATGTTGTACCTTTTATCTTTTCCTTGTCCCAAGATTATTATTTTTAGTCTCATTTTTGAAACTAAATCACGAAATCAAATTTGATTGTGTTGACGATGATTCTGAAGAATATCTTGGTCGTTTAGAAATAATAAAGTAAGCTTAAGTTACACCGTTGCATCCTCTAAATTTCTGCATGACCAACGTACATATATGATCGGGGAAGGTGTAAGCAGTTACGCAATATCATCCTTCTGAGACACCGATCTCTGTCCTTCGCTGCCAAAGCATAATCGTGCACAAATTCTTTCTCGTTCACAATGGACGTGGATCAGTTAACTTTTTACTGTGTTGCACACATTTTTGCTGCGTCGGACAAAACTTTTACTGATTCGGAACAGCAGCCAAAACCCACGTGGAAAACCCTCCTGATTCGTGTATAGCTTAATGACATGGCTTCTAATTATAGATTGCACCATGCGAATTGATTTTCCTGGCCTCTAAGCGCCATGCGAAGGTAACAATGCAAAGGCACCCTAGCTAAAACGGTTTCATATACATATTCTTATTCAATTTTAGATTTTGAATCACTTTAATTATTACAGACGCAGATTCAAATGGGAATTTTAACTGAAGAATGACTGCATCTGTGTCTCACTTTCCCCAAGAATGAGGACAAAAATATCGCCCATTTTATACATATTTTATTCACTGTTCAACGAACTGTATTTCCGGAAAAGAATGCAACTGCAGATATGAATGTTATCCCCGTGCTAGATCGGTTGCAAAATTACGACTACTTTAAACACGGCTTGACTACAGCGATGCATAAATTCGCCTATAGGTGGCGATAAACCGGAAACATGATGACGAAAGCAAAATCCAACTGGCGGCAATAAGCGCTTAAGCTACGCTTAGCGCTTAAAAAGTCATTCGTCTGTGCAGTATTATTTAATTGAAATATATATATATATATATATATATATATATATATATATATTTCATTTCACCTCTGGTGTGTCCAAGGATCCGTGTTTGCCCAACTATCTATTTTGTATTGCCTTAGACGAATTTGACTCCACTTTTTTTGGCACGCTGTTTATGGCTATAATAGCTCTAAAACTTCATTGTTATTTCGGATTTCAAACATTTCGGTTGAGCATCACTGAAGAGATATTTTTTTTCGAAATGCACATCTGGTGCATCAAAATTGGTACTGTATAAGTTTTACATTATAGGAGTTATGAGATTGATCACTGTTCGTTATCTTCACTGTGCATAATCCCCAGGCGTTACATTTTAAAATTTTAACAATTTATATATATATATATATAAAATCCAAAATAAAACAAAACATGAGTAAATATCCACACTAGTAGTAGTATAAGAAAGAAAAATTAGAACGCCGAAATCAGCTCAACCGGTTTCATTTATAGTCTTCAAGAGTTATCTGGAAGATTGAAAATGAAACCGGTTGTGTTGTTTTCAGCGTTCTAATTTTTCTTTATTGTGATATATATATATATATATATATATATATATATATATATATATATATATATATATATCTACGGAAGTTTTCCTTAAGTACACATCAAACATGGCCCACAAAATGAATCAAGTAAATGGAATGTATCGAAATTGTTGCCTTACCAAACTATTCCTGCTTGTCATTTCTTGTGTTTTAAAGACTTGCTTAAATACACACTTGGATTATTTTTCGAGTTCATCAAAATACTTTGAAAAATTCGAAATGAATCTTTAAAAACAATGATATTTTGATTTATTTCACCTTGTATTTATGTCGGTGGCAATATCACAGGTTAAAATTTAGGCTATTAATAACCATAAACGTAACGTGAAGTATGTCAGCGTGAAGCTTCACACGTTCATGCTACAACTCTTCACGTCGACATACATGAACGTTTTGCGAAACGCTAAAACGCTTCATGAATATATGCCAGCGTGAGGCGTCGCAGTTGATAGCCTCAGGTATTTTCAAAAATAAAATTCATTTCTTAAATGACCTTTGAATTGAGTAGAAAAAAATAAGTAAGATGTACGCAAGTAGAAATATCAGATACTATACATTAAGAAATGAAGGAACAGGGATGGACATGGGGACAGATCGAACGTTGGTCCCAAGACAGGCAGCAGTGGAGAGCACTGGTGACGGCCGTATGTGCAAACCGGCACAAAGAGGACTAAATGATAAATAATACATTAAAGGTCCTTACATTCAATGATGAAAACACAAATCAATTCTAATTATATAAAGGTAGAAGATATCTATGATATGAGCAAGTTTTTGCATCTTCAGGAGGACATTGTTCATCTGGGAAAATTCCTTAGTAAAACCGAACCTGCAATGAATGTTCATATGGAATACAAAGACAGCAATTTACCCCCACTTGGCACCAGGGTTAGAAGAGGACCAGACTGGATATGGGGCGATCAGGACGAAGAAGGCCCGGGTACAGTGGTAGGGCATGACGGTAATGAATGATGGTTATTAATCTAATCACCTTAATGTATTTTTTGAGACTGTCATTGTGTTGTACTATATGCCAGAGTCAGTCACTGTGTTCTCTGCTGGGCCCGAATATCACTAGGTTGGTATGAACAGCGGGAATCCAGAGACAGATTCTACAATGTATACGCGATAAATCAATAACGTAATTCTTTTCTACAATGCAGGGATGACATCTGTATGGGTGGTATGGGACTGTGGACACAGGAATACCTACAGGTGTAGTCCCTTAATTGGCTACGATGTTCTTGTGGTGGACGAGCTGCGGATCTTGAAGGGAGAAATGATTGCTGTGGGATGTCTGATGGAACGAGGTAGTGCATTCACTTTCGCCTTGCTTTATGTAACTTACATGCCATTTTTAAAGGACAGCATACTCCGTACTATAATTGTTTACAAACAAGCGAAGATAACAAACAGTGATCAATCTTATAAATACTACAAAATTAGGAGAGAGGGCAAACGCGAACTCCTGGACATATCAGGTGGGATCAGGTGTCTAGGAGAAGTAAGCATCCCCTGTTAACAGGTCACACCCGTCAATACCCGTATAACATTAATCCAATGTCAAAATCGGTATGTAAAGAACAACTTAACAGTTGGAATGAAACACGACAGACATCATTCAGCTTGTACTTGCAAATTGGATCATTATTATGACCGTGTAACTTGATAAATGCTGACTTTAAGCGATACTGTGGAAACCTCTTCAACATCAACTATTTTTCAGGAGCCTGCCTCGGTGTAAAAACTGATCTTGCGCAGAAATTGTCATGCGTCTTCAGTCAGTTGAGAATGGAAGATTCTGTGATGAAATATATCTAATGCACAGAGTATTAATTTTTACAAGTCAATGAAAGGTGAAGATAACGAAAAGTGATCAATTTCATAAATCCCATAACAATACAAAATAGACTAAAATTCATGATGAGAGTAGATTATGGTATGCTTTCAAAATATCAACAACATATTTGTGTCATTTTTTACATGTAAATACAATATTTTAGGTTTCACTTAAGTCTATTCTTAGTTTATGGTCATGCAGGCAGATCACCAAAGACTGTAAAATTGTTAATGAGGAACTCCAGCATTTTTATACCAACTACAAAGTACTTGTTTGTAGAATCAGGGTGGTGTTTAAAAAGAAATGTTGTGGATGACCGAGCACAACACGTGACACAGCTGTCTAAGATGTCAAAAAGCCTGGTCTTTAATTTGTGAGGAATGATGGTGTGAAGTGTTGAAAATCTGTATATTTAGAAGCATTATTTGGAAAAACTTTTGAGATCTTAAATGTACTAAACGTTCTTTGCAACTTCACTTCTTGCATATGATATGATACAATGCGTCTTAATTTTCTCCTTCACAGTGGTTAATATTTTCGAATGTTTCATTACAGGTGAAAACTGGAAGTATGAAAACCAGGATGGCGGGCTTGGAAACATTGGGGTGGTGATCAGATGTGATGCAAATGGATCAGTTGTCGTAAGAAGTAGTATTTAAAGTAGGACAATAAGTTAGCAATGTTATCCAAAACCAATACCCAGGCAATGACGTATCCTTTGATATAATCAACCTAATTAGCTTTGCATGTGTCGTTTCTTTTAGATTAAACAGGGGCAGTAACTCTGCAAATCAATGTTATCAGAATGTTTCATCTTATTGTATTGATGTGTTAAGAATAAGCACTATATGAATCCAACTAAAGGAAAAACTTAAAGCAATGGTATAATTTGTGATATCACGAGGAACCAAGGGCATTGCCTAAAACACATGTTTTTTGCTTTGATTAAATATTTCAACATTGGGAATGAATTAGTTTAGAATTCTAAGTAAACAATTGGTCAAATGATATCACCGTTTTGTCTCACGCTCTCTCAAATCTTGAGAAAAGTTGAAAATAACTTTTTAAAAAAAACACCCATAACTGCTATCATGATCAGGACAATATTTCTTATGCAAAATGGAAGCAAATCATGCTAACTGTTGCAAATACATTGTATAAAAATAGAGGTTTTTTTGTCATAGACTGCCGTAATCTGTAGATTATAATCATTAGTTTCAAATATGTACATACTATAAATATGTTTTTTTTCCTGTTCTGTTCAAATAAGTTTATAATTTGATTATGATATACTCTCCATTAATTTGGAGGAAATAAAGAATATCTTATCTTATCTTATCTTATCTCCTATCAGTTAAATCTGATATATAACAGCATTAACCACTCCTATCAGTTAAATCTGATATATAACAGCATTAACCACTCCTATCAGTTAAATCTGATATATAACAGCATTAACCACTCCTATCAGTTAAATCTGATATATAACAGCATTAACCACTCCTCATTTACGTTTATATCTTGTTCCAACTGAATTGCAGGTTAGGTGGCCAAACATGAGTAAGTGTCGATACAAATATGGATGCGATGGATTGTTCGAAGTAAAATTATGGTAGGAGAATGTTTTAAATATATCATTAGTAGTGATGTTTGGGAATGATAATTGAAAAAAATAATAATCGCAAGAAAACATCAAACTTGCGAAGTCTGAAGAATTCGATTACTCTCCTTTAGTGATCCCAAGAAAACACATGGAAATGTCAGTTACCCGAAGACTTATGTTTGGGGATCCAGAGATTCTCTAGGAGGAGCGGATCCATCAGTGTCTGAAAACGTCAGTGCGCTTAGTACCTCCGATCGCCCGTCAAATCCAAGTACTCAGGACAAAGGTGCCAACAATCAAAGACCCAGTGATAAAATGCTTACGGATAAGTCAGGGGAATCTCCATCAGTTGTAGAACTAAACAAAAGAAATAATCGCATGCAAAAGGCAGACTCAGGTATAGATGTTTCTTCTCGTGATATTTCTTGAACATCCAATAGTGATATTTTATTAAGAATTATGACGAATTTGTGGGAAAGGCATTTTCAATTTAAAAGAAAGCAAACTACCTATTTAAATCAGGAGTGGATGAATAACCTGTAATTGTGGGTTTCCATCATGTTAAAGGTGCTGGTATTAGCATTATATGGCAGTACAAGAAGGACGATATATGGTGTGATTTACCGAAGGACATAAATTTGAAAACTGAGAAAGCATATGGTAGAAATAGACATGGATCCACACTAATGGAACTGGATGGACATATGTAAGTGTGTACATAGTGAGTGTTAGGGAACTGGGTGAATATACAATGTATGTAACTATTAGGAAACTGGACGGATATATGTAAGTTCGGGAACTGTGTGGACTTGTGAAAGTGTTAAGGTGGCTCACTACACCCAGAAATAGATTCTCAAATCAGTACGAATTGATCTAATTATAAAAGATATGATGATATACAATAAGTAAATATGCAATAAGGCAAACAATATACAAATTTGAACAAAAACATGATTTTCAAACAAATCTCTTCAACACTTACGAACAAAAAACTTTGGGGGATTTGAATTCGAGATTTACGGTTCACCAGCCCAAAGCTTTAACCAATGAGCTACGATGATTGACAAACGAATCGATCAATACAAATAATTTCACAAAACATTTAAAGGTCAAGTACGGTGATTTTCCTAAAACTTGACTTTTACACAGAAAAATGTCTGTCGTAGACTTATGGATTAATTTCCATGGCAATTTTGATAGAAATCACTTGGCGTGAAGTACACGGCGCTATCAAACTTTTACCTAAGCGATCGATAAATGTGTCGTGACGTGAGTTATCGCTCGTAGCTTATGACGTCATCTGAGACAACTTTCGATTGCATTGATAGAGTTTTATAGTGTTTACATAGAAAAGTCCTGTATTTATGGTACAATGCGCTGCTTTGAACTGCAATGTCAAATCGGGACAGGGATTAAGTATGTTTCTTTTCCCAAAAAGACCCTAAATTTCGAAGAATTTGGACACTGAAACTGAAAAGAGACACTGAGATTTGTGACAAGCCACGAGGATCAGTGAGTGACACTTTAATTAACGAGGATCAGGTTTCCATCAACCCCGACGCATCATCCTGTTTGACTAAACAAAGTGCAAAGTGATGATTAACTGGACATCCTACAAAACAAGTGGAGGGATGTATTTTAATTATATAAAAAGTTCAACCCAAATTAAGGGGGGATGCAATCCACCCCTCTCTACATCCACCACTGAATGCTTTAATGCGACATTGTATTCAATGGGTTTGCGATTGCACATAAAAATTAATGTCACCCATTACCTAGTTCAAATTGATTTTATTTCTTTTATTAAATGAAATATCTTTCGAATATTGTCGTACTCGTACTCTATTTATAAGGGACTCATCATTTCATTTCTTCACCATATATATTTTGAAAAAATAAAATATAGTAAAAATGGAAATGAATTCAATTTAAAAAACCCATTTTGATAAAACCTTATTTATTAGGTCAGTCCAATTTCCAAAGCTTTTTCTTCAAGTTCATTATGAAAACAAGTACAAGTTTTTCCTTTTCCTAATATGGTTTTAAGTGCTACATTAATTAATATATCATGAATCATTAAGGCAAAATTTCACACCTCAAAATGCTACAATTCGTTAACTTTGTGCCGTAATATTTCAATTTCACATTTGACGTGTGTTGTGAAGAAATTACATGTACTAATAGGCCTAATTTACATTTTATGATATTGTATCTACATGTAGATGTTTTTCTTTTTTAAAAAGGGGGGGGGGGGTTACAAATAACGTTGTGCACAATAATTTTTGTTTTCTTTTGTCTTTTGTTGTTCTTTTTTCAAAAAGGCATTTTTCAATTAAATATATATCTAGCTAAACACATTATAATCTGAATCTGATCAATCTCATACCAGTAAATTCCATTTAAAAAATACAAACGTGAGAGTCAATCTAGTTAAATACGCTCACAATCGCTACAATAGAGTATACGGCGAGTATCTATGAAGTCTGATTTTGATTAGCCTAGATTGTGTAAAATACAAAGGTTATCTTTTGATAGAACATTTTTTCCAATATCATTCCCACTTTTCTATGGACTGGCTCGGTAAATAATTTCTAACTGAGATTCCTATGAGATATTTGTCGAACATAGACTATCGGATGGTTTCGAAACGGGTGCAGGTACAAATATAAAAGGTTGAATTCCTAAACTCAAGTGTATCTACGGTATTTCACCGTCACTATCCACGGTGTTGCTAAAACTGGCAATTTCTCACAGAAATTAAAACGATGATATACTGGCGTAAACAACTACAATTGTCTCAGATGACGTCATAAGAAAGGGCGATAATTCCTTCATTCGTTTCTATAAACAACGATTTTGGAATAGGTATTTTGCGTATTTACCTGGATTTAAAAAAATAATAAACACATCAATAAACTTTTCAAAACGGGTTTTAATGAATTTTAAACTTTATTTTCAAATCTATTTTTATTACACTTGACCTTTAAATTGTCATCTTGTGACATGGCGTCATACAGAGTATAAGCTTTAGTGTAGTTAGCTACCTTAAGTAAATGAATGATCAAATGGTAAGTGTTAGGAACAGAATGGACATATAAAAGTATTAAAAAATTAATAGGCAGGTGTGTGTTTTAAGGAAGTGGATAGAGAGGAACTGGAAAGGTATGTGTAGATAGGGGATAAGCATGAGTAAGTGAAAAGGTGGAGATAACGAATAGTGATCAATTTCATAAGTGTTAAGGAACTAGATAGACATGTCTAAGAATTAAGAATTCTTGAACTCAATTTTCATGCGTAATCATTAACGAATCATTGAGAAACTGGATGGGTATTTGGGCATGTTGAAGAACTGGATGAATTCAAGTATGTGTTCAGGAACTGGATTAAATTTGTGCATGTGTTCATAAACATGACGAATATTTTTAAGTGTCGATGGTATGTGTATTATAGTTTCCTAAGTAACATGTGCTTCAAATGTGCCAAAGTTTTGTACAAAATGAGGAAATTAGGAATTTTCATTATCTTTATGACCTTCCTTCATATATTGAAACTGATACTTATTTTGAGATAGACATGATATAGTTTACCAAATGATGATTTATTGTTCTGTCAAAATGAGGACCATTTCAGTTCATTATCCTTCCGTTTCTTTTCTGTACACTTTTTGTTTGTTTCATTGAATTTCGAAGATGGAGGGCGTCATTTACGGAGATGAAGATGGAATGTCAGAAGACACACACAGTAACAGCGATTATACGGAAAGGTAAGATCAATATCAGCAGTTTTGATGTGGATAGATTTATTGCGAAGTTGGTCTTATAATGAAAGTTGACAAATCAATGATGCATTTGGAATGTGTGTGATTTTTTAAACAAATTTTATTAAGCAAATACAATATTTTCTTAGATATATCCAAGTAAGACAGGATCGGCGATGGAAAACAAGGAGGTTGTGATTATCGTAGCTGACATTCACTTGAATTCCTCACATGGACCGAACTTAACCATGATCAGAGACTGTGATATTTACAGACGAAAAACATTTACAATGAATAGTTCTATATCTGTAATCAACGCATCTTATGTTTATACCCATTGCCTACTTTTTTAATCTTACAACACACACGATATACTAATAATGATAAGTATGTAATGTACATTCTAATGAATTTTGGAATGATATAGCATCGTTAGTACACATTCGATCTATCTAATGAAAGGTGAATATAAAAACAGTGATCACTCTCATAACCCCTATAAGCAATACAAAACAGAGAGTTGGGCAAACACGGACTCCTGGATATACTAGAGGTGGGATCAGGTGCTAAGGAGGAGTAAGTATTTCCTGTTGGCCGGTCACACCCACCGTGAGCCATATATCTTGATCAGGTGAAAGGAGTTATCCGTAGTCAAAATCAGAGTGTCGAAGAAGTCCTAAAACTCGGTATGAAGCACGCCAGACACCAGTTGACCCAATGGTAGGTTGTATTGGTAAATTACAGTACCAACCAGACCCAATGTGACAGAAAGCAGTCCCAGAGTAGTCCCAGGGACTGTTTTCTGGGACTGTTTAGCAGTCCCGCAGCAGTCCCAGTAAACAAACCGAAAAGCAGTCCCAGTAGGCGGGGTTAAAATAACTAGTGGGAGGAGTTAAGCCCACAGTGAGATTATCAATAAACATTATCGATTATCACTGGAGCGCGTCAATAACGGTAGTCGAAATCGAAGATAAATGTAATTAAAGAGAAAAACAATTCATTATACATGAAAACAGCACATATTCAAAATACGTTTGTGACACTTTTTTATGAATTTATAACAAAATGATAGTTTATGAATACGAGTGAAAAAAGATACATGCAGAGTTTATAAGTCTGATAACCACAATTTCACAACGTAAAATCAATTGACGTCCATGTTCTGTTGGGCACCGAATGTAGGGAGATATTCTTGTTATTCTATTTCCATCCATTATTTTCTCAAGTTCTATCGTGAAAGTGTGTCAGTAAGCGGTGAAAAAACTACTGAAGTGATTTGCGTATATTCTGAATACACGGTGGTCGGGACTTTCTTGTCAATCATAACATCACATGATTCATTCGCTCTTTGCTGAACAAAGCAGTCCCAGAAAACAGTCCCAGGGACTGCTGGGACTGCTTGCTAGAGCAGTCCCACTTTTTGAGAGAGCAGTCCCCGGGACTGCTTTCTGGGACTGCTTGGGTGTCAGGTTGGGTGTGGTTGGTACTGTAAATTGTTATAACGACCACATAATTTGCGAAATGGTACCTTTAAACGAAAACTGTTGAAACCTCTGTACCATCAACTTGTTTGTCAGTAGCCTGCCTCGATTTAAAAACTGATACTACGCAGAATAAACTCTTGCGTATCGAATCATTTGAGAAAAACATAATATGCAGGTGATAATGGAATATTTCTACATCAATATGGGAAATTGACGATGGAGAAGCCGAAATCATCCCGTTTATCATAAAATTAGATTGATAGTTTGGCGTCAATATCTATTTTCAATAATGTATCTAATAATGAAGCAGAAGTGGACGACTATGTGGTGTCTTTTATTTCGAGTTCACCGGGATATATCGAATCGACATACATATATGAATGAAAATTATTATTGTTAATAGATAAAAGTCGTCGATATATCTAAATGTCGCCTTGAAGGCCACGGCAAGAGATTTTTTCTCAAGTAGAAGCTTTTGAATAAATTCGGCTTCATACGAATTTTAAAACAGGTCGGCCAAGGAGCACAATTCGTGCCCATGAGGATTCCAACAGATGTATATGTGCATGAAGACTATGCCTAAACTCTTTATCTTTCTTAATTATAAAATATTTAAGTGTGTAATATATGTTACAGGCACAAGACATTGTATATGAAAGGCGAAGATAACGAACAGTCATAAATCTCATAAGCAATACAAAATAGATAGTTGGGCAAACACGGACCCCTGGACACACCAGAGGTGGGATCAGGTGCCTAGGATGAGTAAGCATCCGCTTTCGACCGGTGAGCCCTATACCTTGATCAGGTAAACAGAGTTACCCGTAGTCAAAATCAGTGTGCCAAGAACGGCCTTAACATTCGGTATGAAAAACGTTAGACATATTTCCGTGTGTATATGAGTAGTATGGATTTTAATTCTATATATTTCTTGGTTTCTGTTCATATTGATGTGGTGGTGACTGGCACTATAAATCTCTTAGTTTCTATATGATTACTGTGATACTGTAGATATTTTGGTCTGTGTATGTATCTGAAAGGTGAAGATAACGAACAGTGATCAATCTCATAACTCCTATAAGCAATGCAAAATAAAGGATTGGGCAAACATGGACCCCTGGACACACCAGAGGTGGGATCAGGTGCCTAGGAGGAGTAAGCATGTGAAATGGTTATTGTGGCACTGTGAATCCTGTAGATCTCTTGGTTTATCAATCTATCTGAGTGGTGGTGACTATTGTAATGTTTGTCCTTGTAAATATAGCGGAGTGGTAAATGTAGTACGCTGGGCCTCTGTATTTCTCTGAGTGGTGGTGTTTTTATTTGCGCAAGTTAGGACCGACGTCTGGTTCTACATCACTGAAAAGAAAGAATGGTATAAACAAAAGATTATATTTTTGTCTACGTCCACAGAATATGACTAGATGATCAACCGCCAATTTGAAAAGATCTTATAATTATTTTTGTTGGTCATTCATGCGTCAACAGACATTTTATTTTTTTTCCATTTTTATTGTTTACAATGCTTAACTAAAATATTTCGAAGGGTTAAACAAAATTTGAACATCAGTTGTTGAGTTACACGTGAGATACAGCAATCACAATTCTTTGTTATGTAGACAAGGCTCGTTCCATGTTTTTGTTTACATTTAGATTGCTTGATAGAAAATAGCATGTTTAATGGTACCTTCACACTCACGGAGTTTGATTACGGATCCTTACGTATTCCACAAATCCGAAACAGTACACGGATTGTTACGATTTAGACACTTTAAAGAGCTGTTTAAGAACGTTTTAAGAGTATCTACGGGCCATTTACGGTTTATTACGAGTTCTTGTGATGCATTTACGGCACACATTTACGATTTGTTCCGAGTGAACACGGATAAATACGAGCAAATTACGACATTTTACGAGCTTTGTAGGGATTGTTACGAGTATATTACGAACATTTACGATTTAGCTTAACTTTTACGTGTAAATCACGACCACTTAACGTGTTGATAACGTGCTGTTACGAATAGTTAGGAGTTAGTTACGATTGTTTACATTTTTGACTCAAAAGTGTTCGCAATTGGCTTTGTATCATCATTCGACAACTGACATTACTTGTAACAGCATGTATGTATATTGTATGCAAGATGTGTAACTTTTTTGATGTCTTAATAACAACTGGAAGAAACTGTCAGATTTTGCGTCTTTTATACGTTTCCTTAATCGTAAAGTTTAAGTATGTACCCGTAAAGTAATCGTGTCTATACGTAAAGTGCTCGTAATGACTCTGAACAATCCGTAAAGCGATTATAACCCGACGTGAATGAAATCGTAAATATCACTTAGGCATTCGTAATAATCCATAAACAACTCGTAAACTATCCGTAACATATCGTAAACTAACCGCAAAGATTCGTCAAAAATATTTTTACGAGTGTTTTACGGATTCTTACGAGCAGTTTACGTGTTCTTGTGATCAGTTTGCAATACTTACGGGTTGTTACAATTTATTTACTGGTTATTTACGGAAAATGAAATCCATGGACAATCGTGAACAAATTTTTGACATGTCAAAATATTTGCCCCTACTTTCACGGATCCTTACGAGTGTGTACGAATTGTGACGAGTTATTAACGGATACCGACGAGTGATTTACGAATGCTTGTGATTGACTACGAGTCGGAGGTCCGTAAGGACTCGTAAGAAAAATCTGTGAATATGAAGGTGGTGTAAAAGAAAATGAGATGTGCCAAACACTAGAAACTATTTAATTGTGTTCAGAATTAAACGAAACTTTTGTTGGTATATCTAACCAATGTAAACAAAACATGACAGGAGCCTTGTTTACATAACAAAGAACTGTGAGCTCTGTATATCCCATGTACCTCGACAGCTGACATTCAAATTTTTGCTGACCATTAGAAATATCTTAGGCATTGTAAACATTAAAGATGGAAAAATAAAGTTTGAAAATTTCCAGCTCAAATCGTGTCCATGCCCTTACAGGATTTAAAAACAACTACCAGTATATATGTGATATGTTATGATTCATATGTATATAACATTTTATTAGAATATTAATTATGCTTACTACCCCCAAATGAACATGTGCTCCATTTATATCATTATGTAATTTTCCCCTTCATTTTACTTTCTCTCCTTTCTTCTTTTCTTTCTTTTTTCTGTTCTTTTTTCTTCTATATTAAAAACAATTTTCACATTAACGTGTCTATGTGTGTGTAGGTTTGTATGTAAGTACATGTATGGGGATGTGTATATTTATGTAGACAAATATGTGAAAACACAAACTGTGCTAGTTGAATAAATATTACAAATCAAATCGAATGGATAAAAAGTATCAAAGGAATATTAAACGCATCAAAACACAAGTACTTACCATCAATTGCTGTTATGTAAACTAGAAGTAATAAAAACTTAGGTGGGTTACATGATGAATATGTTTTGGTTGCAGCTAACAAAGCTTTTAACAACACTGTCTTTGTTCGTAAGGCCCATTATTACAACTGTATCTAAAACGAACTCGAAATTAATTCCACTTTGGTAATCCTACTTACACCCCAACTTCCCTTTCACCAAATGAAATTCTTCAAAGCCATGCTTCAGTTTTAAACACATTTGATACTACATTTGCCCAACTATCTATTTTGTATTGCTTGTAGGAGTTATGAGATTGATCACTGTTCGTTATCTTCACCTTGCATTCAATGGGATGAATGAATGTGAGTTACCATACTTATACTGTATTACTCAACTTCATAAAATCCTCTCGTGGCCGAGTGGTTAGAGCATCGCGCTGAAAATCACACGGCCTCTCACCTCTGTCGGCGTTGGTTCGAATCTCGCTCGCGCCGGTAAGTGAGAAAGTATCCCAGTTTACTTACGGAAGGTAGGTGGTCTCTTCCCAGGTACATTGTATCTGGGTTCTCTCTTCCACCAATATAAACTGGGCGCCACCAGATAACTGAATTTTTTTTAGTGTGGCGGAAAACATCAATCAATCAATCCTTCCAATCATAGATACATTGTTGGATCCTGTTCTACCAAGCCCCATCTTTGCTGCTCACGATAAAATTAACTGCTATGAATGAGACATATGTCAGAAATAGTGTAAATCAAATGTAGTTTCTGAAAAAGTTCCAAAGAGCGTTTCGTAACTCTGAAATTACAAAACGTCTTGCATCATCAACATCAAAACGTATGACTTCAACACTTCGCACAACCATTCATCACGACAGCAGTCTGTTGGAGTTCCTATAGGCACGAAGTTTGGTCCTTTGTTAGCTGACCTGTTTTTATATTCTTATGAGGCAGAATTTATTCAAAACCTCCATGAAAAGAATAAATATCTTGCTGTGGCCTTCAACTTGATATTTAAATATATCGACGACGTTTTGTCTATCACCAATCGTAATTTTCATTCATATGTCGATTGGAATCCTACCGACGCGGTGGTCTAGAGGTAGAGCGTTCGATACGCAAGCGGAAGGTCGGGGTTCGAATCCCCACGACAGACCTAAGTCGTTAAAAAGGTAGTGACAGTTCCATCGCCAAACGCTCGACATCAGGTGTGAATATCACGGGTCCTCAGAAATGTCCTAAATTTGAAGCCCCTCACCGGTCTTGGTGACATCTCAATATGAGTGAAAAATTCTCGAGAGGGACGTTAAACAAGATACAGTCGATTGGAATCCCGTAAGGATCCGGGTTAAAATAGGTTCTCAGTACCCTTTGCTTATCGGAAGAGGGGCCTAATGGGGCGGCTATTCGGATGAGACCACAAAAACCGAGGTCCCGTTTCACAAAAGGTGTGACACGATAAAGACCCTCCCTGCTCGATAGCCATATCCGCTGAGCATAGCCCTAAAGACTGCAGCCTTTCAAAGCACAGAGCTAAAGATTGCAGCCCTTCAAAGCGCAGAGCATAGCCCTAAAGATTGCAGCCCTTCATGGCATTGGTAATCGATATGTAACTCAAGATGACATGGATCATATATTCATGGCGTTCTCCACATCAGCGCATAGCAAATGTATTTCTGTACTTATAAGAAGAGATTTCTCAAAATATTCAATCAACATAAATCTGAAGATGGTAGAATTTTGGTGATCAATGTTGAGCATGGAGATAGAGTTGTCCCTCTTTGTAACATTTATGATTGATTGATTGATTTCTTGCAGTGACAAAGTGAATGTCAATGTACTCTGAAAGTTATGATAACGTAATCTTCACAGGAGAGTTTAACTGTAATTTTACTCATAAAAATTCTAAAAGTACAATGACAATTATAGATTTAGTGCAATATTGCAACATAAATATATTAATGTTAATTGCATTCAATTCATTCACAAGGAAGTAACATGTGCATTCAACGAATGTAAAATCAATATAAATGTAGTACTAACAGCTTTTATTTTCAAATATATATAGTTTAACAAAATACATGCTATAAAGCAAAACCACTATTTATTACTTCCTTGTGTAAATTAAACACAAACTTGTAAAAGATATGAGTATCTTTAATACATATGGCGGAAATAAAACAAACACTTGGTGTTTGGAAAAACTGTGAGTATATGTTGAAAAGTATTTGTTTTAAAAATATCTTGTCTTAAGTACTGTTTATTTTAGAAGTTAATTTGTCTCAAACATATAGAAGTGCATATACCAACACAACATTGTACTTTCATGGAAATTACAAGATATCTCCAAAAAATCCATGTTTTTCTAACATATCTTAATATCAAATAAGCCACAAAAACCACTGATGCAACAATACTGAAATAATGAAGAAAATTTGATATCTTATCTTGTAGGCACCTGATCCTACCTCAGGTGTGTCCAGGGATCCGTGTTTGCCCAACTACCTACTTTGTATTACTTATAGGAGTAATGAGATTGATCACTGTTCGTTATCTTCAACTTTCTTGTAATATATGGGAGAAAATCTATCAAGAAAAAGAAAAGAATATCTATATTAAATCCGTGGCAGAGTTTAGTTTTCAATTAAAATTTAATTGATAATTTACTTGCAAGTAATGTATATATTAGCAAGTGGAAAGATGTCAATAAAATTACCATTATTGTGATACAAAGTAAACTAGTTCTAATTGTAACAGGGACCGTTACATATGTTCCCCAAACCTCCCCCAATTAAAAAGTGATGTCATTATAAACCTATGGCAAAAAATCATTTTATTTTAGCCTTTGATTTTTCAGTACCAAGAAATGAAAGAAATCGTTGCACGTACATACACGCACACACGTGTGTGATTCCGCACCTTTGTTGATGCAAGGTGAAGATAACGAACAGTGATCAATCTCATAACTCCTATAAGCAATACAAAATAGATAGTTGGGCAAACACGGACCCCTGGACACACCAGAGGTGGGATAAGGTGCCTAGGAGGAGTAAGCATGCATTTGTATCAAATACCGACAGTATGAATTTCATAACGTTTCCATCAAATATAAGGAAGTTATAGCGATTTTAAAATCGTCCAATCAGAATTCAGCACACGTGCATGCACGTACTGAGCAGTAATTTTAACCACAACAATTTGTAAGGAGTACCAAGACACAGCTAAACCCCTAATATCAATAGAATTTGATGAAAAACAAAAACGTTATCGACCTTTAAAAATTGAACATTTGAAAAAAGATGCATGCGCATGCCCGTGTGTTTTGGCATTTTTTGTTACACTAATATATAGATACACATAGTATCTACCTTTACTGTGAATATCAACTCATTTGGTTCATAAATAAGATAGTTACAAACGTTTGAGTACTATCTAATCAAAAAGAAGCGCACGTGCATGCGCGTGAAAATTGGTAATTTTGACCATGCGAATCGGTTAAGGGTCAATATCTACCTATGATATGAATATCAAGCCATTTGATTGAACAATAAAAAAGTTAGACAGATTCCAAAGTTAGTGTACAAATTGTGTAATGCACGTGCATGGGCATGCACGCGCGTGCAGACAAAATAACTATCATTTTTCATATGTACGAATGATATACTATCATCCTATTTAGGTTTCATACCGATCCCTTTAATATTCTGATTTTCCATTTTTGTACCAAAATTGCAGTGCACGTGCAAGCGCGTGCATGCACGTGCAGACAAAATGACTATCGTTCTGCACATGTACAAACGGTATACTATAATCCTGGAAAGTTTCATATCGATCGCTTTTGTGTTTTCTGAGAACACTTCCGGACAAAAAAGTACCAGAGAAAATAATAACTAGACACAATATCGTTGCGAGCAAGGAATAAGTCTTCCGTTCGATATTGAGATGATCAAACTCCATTTTCTCCCTCTCCTATCGACGACCGGAGATCTTAAAGACAATTTTACTGAAGGGGAGTGTCGTA
>NC_079168.1:67241794-67401794 GCF_947568905.1 Ostrea edulis | reverse complement strand
CACCAAATCTGGTACACTGGTACAGCATAAATAGTAGATGACCCCCATTGATTTTTAGGTTACTTGGTCAATCCACTCCTGACATTGGAAGATATTGTCTGCTCAATATTTAGAATTGGTGATGCTACTATCAATCAAATTAGGCATATATATCTCCGTTTTCAATTTTGCACCATAGGGGGGGGGGGGGCATATATGTTTTACAAACATCTCTTGTTATTACAAGCATTAACATTCCTCAAGCCATCAAAGATAAAATTTGGGTAAAGCAATATGTCAATTTGTCTAAACTTCTGATCCAACAACCATGATATGCACAAACTTTCAATCATACAAGGTCAATTAGTTGTCGAACCCAAGTATATATCTAGTTAGGCACCCTTCTGACATCCAGGGTATCTTAAAATATATTCATGCCATTAGCATCGCACATGGTTGTAACACTAATTCTAACCGGCTCGAGTACGATAGGCAGTTCAGGCTAAAAACATCCCTCTATCTCCTTTGGTTCCATTCATGCCTAGTTACGGCTCATGTATATGCAATCCTAGGTTTCCTACCAGGTAACCCATCCAATCAGTCAAAAATCGCAGACACATTGGTGCATTCAAATATTCATTGTTTGATTCAAAATATTGAGTGAATTATGGATTCATTGACCTCAAGTGTTGCGATTATCACTTTAAAGGCCCATGCCTTAAACCACACGGCATCAACTTATTAAATAGGCATAATCTCTTTTCAAACTTTCGTACCAAATATAAATTCCAGCTATGTTGGCCCCCACCAGTTGACCAGTTTATCAACTATATTGCTTTCTTAATTGCCACCTAAGTATCGTTTTCAACGGCTAGGTGTTACCTAAGTGGCATTAGTTAAAAAAAAATCAGTTAGAGGGTGGTATTGACAACACAAAAACATTCATAGTATGCTAAATGGTAGAGGGATTCCATAGGCTCAACCCAGTAAAGCATGCCCGTTTCCATATCACTCTTCGTATACTGAACCAGTTAATAGCTATCCTACCAGCAGTTTGTTCAAGCTCATACGAAGCCGCCATGTTTTCCACCGCATTTCAGTTGGCATATTTTGCATTGTTTCGGGTTGTTGCTAGTCATGCCGCTCCTACACTATTGTATAATGACGTATCAATAGGCGATGTACATATTTCGTTGTTTATAACTGGCTCAAAAACATCAATGCAATAGGGTTTCTACGTTGCACATTTTACTCAACTCACAAGCAGATTCATTGTTCAAGCACTTGCACAACTTTTTGTCCATTAGACCAATCACGTGGCCCATTTTACTGCCACCTTAATGTCAAACCGCTCACTAAATATCAACATTATTGCACAGATCTATTGAATTCATCGGTCTAGACCCCCAACACGAAATTAAGGCTAGAGGCAGATTGAGATGTGACTCATTTAATTCCTATTTTTTAAGTATACCTGTAATATTTCGTATTCTAATTGAATACCCAAGTTTGTAGTTTGCCGCACTACTGTCTGGATCATTAATTGCCTCTTCCATTATTCATTATGCTGCCCGCCACGCAGAAAAACAATTCGAAAACCCGCATATGGATCCACTACAACACAGTATTCTTTCTTTTTTTGTACGGTAAGAGTGGTATGGTGTGGAAGGAGGTGGATACAAAGGTTAAAACTATTGTTACAAAACGGGGCAAGCCTGATGCGATATTAATTCATTGGGAGGGGGGATAACACTATTGGTACAACGCCATTGGCTAGATTAACTATTGTCTATTTACAATTTTTTCTTTCACAAACTCGGTTCATATCGTCCCAGATTTTCCCCAGGCGTTACTATACACATATGTTCTCAAATATTGCAACAGACAACGCACGTAAGAGAATTATCAAATCTTTAGCTCCATTCCTAACACCACACAATGGCGAATACATAAAATAACCAGGTCTTTCACACCACACAATGGCGAATACATAAAATACCCAGGTCTTCAACAATGCTCTTCCAAATTTTACAGACACGGTATGCATTTGTCTGATATTGCTCAAGTTATGTTTTTAAACATCATCCGGGATGGATTGTTCAGCATTGTCCAAAGCAACGCTAGAATATTTCCTTAACCACACGGCTATTTGATAAGCAGTCTCCCTGTCATGGCTCGAGCAAAATGTTGCCCGCTCGTGACGGATGTCTTCATGTACGTAAACATTTCTTATACAGACATGAAGACATATGGCCGAATTTTGCTAAGCCTGCCACATATTTTGTTTCATTCCAGGTCCGTGGCCAATAATTGGGCTTATTGACATTGAATGATTGATTGATATTGATAGATTGAAATGATTGATTGATATATTGATTGATTGACACATTGCTGGATTGAAATATTGATTGATTGAAAATATTCAGTGAATTATTGATTGATTGACACATTGGTGTATTGAAATGTTGATTAATATATTGATTGATTGACACATTGGTGGATTGAAATATTGATTAATTGATTGAAAATATTGAGTGAATGACTCAAACATGCATGCACTATTGATGCTACAACATAACTATCCAAGAGTCATTGTACATCATGCATTTCATTACAGAGTGTATTTGATATGCATACTGATGGTTTGTATTGATATGAACATTGTCGTTGAATTGGAAATACGTGTATATTTTATTAAGTAAGCCATGACAAAGACTGTCAATACGTGTTATCGTTCTGTTCTATTGAAATAATTACATTCAATTCATTCACAAGGGAGTAATATGTGCATTCAACGAATGTGAAATCAATATAAATGTAGTACCAACAGCTTTTATCTTTAAAAATACATAGTTTAACAAAATACATGCTATAAAGCAAAACCACTATTCATTCCTTCCTGGTGTAAAATAAACACAAAATTGTAAAGATATGAGTATGTTTAACACACATGGCTTCAGATCTATTGCGGAAATAAAAAGACACTTGGTGTTTGGAAAAACTGTGAGTATATGTTGAAAAGTATTTATTTTAAAAAATATCTTGTCTTATAAGTTCTTTGAATTTAAGAGGTTAATTTGTCTCAAACATATAGAAATGCAAATACCAACACAACATTATACTTTCATGGAAATTACAAGATATCTCCGAGAAAAAATCTGTTTTTCTAACATATCTTGATATCAAATAAGCCACTAAAACCATTGATACAACAAAACTGAAACAATCAAGAAAATTTGATCTTTCATCTTGTAATATATGGGAGAAAATCTATGAAGAAAAAGTAAAGAAGATATATAATAAATCCGTGGAAGAGTTCAATTTTCAATAACAATTTAATTCATAATTTACTTACAAGTAATGTATATACATGTATTAGCAAGTAGAAAGATGTCAATAACAATTTCCATTATTGTGATACAGAGTAAAATATAGAAGATTTTGTATATGAATTAATTATTTATGCTGGAGCAACATGACGTAAATTGTGACGTAACATGGAAATCATTGTGATTGGATTGTATTATGCATATTATAATACTATGTACACTTTGAATAACATGTTTTTCGATTTACAAATAGAAAATGAGGTGTAAATTATTAACGAAGAAAAGAGTCTTGATAGTGTGCGCTGCTTTTTAACGAATGTTTTAATTCAACAATATGTAATAGTAAAATTGTTAAAGTGCACTATCGGATTTAAAGGTTTTGATCTTTTAAAGAATACATGTTCGTGTATATCTTTAAATCTATAATGGTGTTGCGTCGAGTGAGGACCTAGCCCTCGAATCAACGGTTGTGGGGACTAGCTTTATTATGGAATTTGGTGTGCTGAACTTCCCCCTTTACAGTTATACTTGCAACTTGTGAGAAAAAACTTTTCTATATGCGTGTATGCTTTTACATGACCCACAAATCTATACAATGTTTTCTTTACTTTTTCAAAACGGAATGTTATGGTTTTTTATGCTTACCTTGGATCTGTTTTTCGCGCGTTTTCTCTCTCTCTCTCTCTCTCTCTCTCTCTGTGTGTGTGTGTTAGATCACTTGAGTAAACTCAGGTGACCTATTGCAGGTCACCAAACAAATAAGCAGTTGTGTCATTTCACATTAAGATATTTATTCATCCGTCGCTAAGACATTGAATGGATTAAATGTCTCCTGCAGAGTTGTCAGAAGCTTTTGTAAATATTTTAAGTGACTCAAATTATCATGGTAGAATATTCTTTTAAAGGAGTGTAAGTGTATTCTCCATTGATTCTTTATATCGCAGGTCACGATCCTCCTGCCTTTTCGCAGAGTAATGTAAGCTGAATCGATATACCAGTATATATTCAAACATTACCATTAATAACTACCATTTAGAAGAGGGGAAGCGTGATTGACGAAACAGGTACGCATTGTCAATTATCGTCTTTATAAGAAATCTGTCACATAGTGCGGAATCATTTGAATTAATTCAAATTCCTGGGAATCAATTTTCCATGGATTATTGAGATTTTTGCTGGGATGTTATTTTGAGATTATGGTTTAAATATTTTGTGTTTTTTGTTTTGGTTTGAAATTCGTTGGGTATTTGCGAAAATAGACCCACCTGGACTTGAATGATTCCACGGTATTTTATAATAGTTGGGTTTAATTCAAATTAATTTAGAATTTGTTTATTTTGATTATGACCATCTCGTTGTGCTATTTCTATCCCCCTATTCCCCTTTTGAAGAAAAGGTCCGTTGGTCAACGGAGGATATGATAAAAAAGCGGCAGTTTAGCGATAGATCGCTCACTTTGTAATCTAATGGTCGTGAGTGCAAGCCACGACTCTGACAGATGAAAGGTGAAGATAATGAACAGTGATCAATCTCATAACTCCTATAAGCAATACAAAATAGATAGTTGGGCAAACACGGACCCCTGGACACACCAGGGGTGGGATCAGGTGCCTAGTAGGAGTAAGCATCCTCTGTCGACCGGTCGCACCCGCCATGAGCCCTATATCTTGATCAGGTAAACGGAGTTATCCGTAGTCAAAATCAGTGTGCCAGGAAATTTTAGTAATTAAAATAAGTACATTCATGGCAACCGGGTTTTCGTTAAGGACTCTACATTAGAAGATTTTAAATGATACCTTAAAATATGAGATCTTCTATCATGGTTGGCATGAGAAAAAACCTCAAGTATTGAATGGTCCATAGTGCCCATCTTCAGTCGAAATCTGTGACACGCCAACTGAAGCTAATGAAATCTTTATATGAGTGAACGATTTTTGAAGCGACGTAAAACTTGAAACACATTATTGAAATTAAAGAATTTCCACCAATAAGTAAATAAAACTCAAACAGACAACCATTTAATTAGCTAGTAAGTCATAAGATCAAAGGTAAATACACTATCCAAGATATGGTTACCAAGCCATAGGAAAAACTCGAGACAAAGAGTACAGTTATAAAACATCTATTAAAATACCCCCCCCCCTCTCTCTCTCTCTAGGTACGCATATCCATGTATAATGCCCTGGGCGGATTAGATCACATGATTGATGGATTGTCCGTATGAAAAAGGTGACGGTAACGAACAGTGATCAATCCTTTTAGGGGCATGATTATAGTTTTTGATGTATTGAAATTGATAGTTTTTGTTATAGAAATAGATCATTTATGAATAAATGGATTTATGAAATCGTGTTTGTGAATTCGAAGATAACGAACAGTGACCAATGTAAAATTTATACGGTACCAATTTTAATGCACCAGATGCGCATTTCGACAAATAATGTGGAGTCAAATTCGTCTAAGGATAAGAGCTCATAACTCCTACCTTTGCGTCAGTTATTGAGATGTAGGTTTGTTGTTATAAGTATTAAACACTATCATATACTTAATTCAGTATCTAAATAATTTTCTCACCAAATCATGACCATGCCCCTTTAAAGAATATGAAAATTAAGAGCAGGGCAAACAAACACATGGAAAGACCGGAAGCGGAATCAGGTGCCTAGGAGGAGTAACAGAGTAATCGTCCCCGAGATGATCGGCCGCTTTCGTCGATAACACTCTATTTTAATTAGATAAACGACGTAATCCATAAGTAAATAGAAGTATGTGAAGAACGGCCTAGCGATTGGTATGAAAGACGTCAGACAACATACGACCTAACGACATGTATTTGCAAATAAATGCATCTAAACACCCATAGAACTTGCACAGTGCTGATTTTAAACGAGACTACAGTATGTATTTTATCGGATCAATAAGATCCTCGGTCACAATGTGTTGCTTCTTGTTAATAGTGGAAACTGAGGATCATATTGTAAAAAACCCAAACATTCCTTGTAATTGTCATTTCCACAGCAGATATGACATTTAGTTTCATTTCTATAACTTTGATGTAGACGATGGTAGAAGTTGATGTATCTTTAAATGGAATTGGCCACATACCACACAAAGGACAGAATATACCACTTGGCAACGTACAACGAACAGAGCAGCGTAAACCGCTTTGCTACGAAAAATGCGAAGACCAGCGTAGACCACAGTCGGATTTCCCTCGTACGAATGGAGCGACCTTTCAAATATCAACTGAAATTAATGATCGTCCTTTGTCATGTGGAAACCATGTACAGTAAGAAAATCACCACACAATGGCACCAGGCTTCTGAAAATAACACTAAATAAAACTCCTACGGATTGTCCAAAAATATTTAGAACTAAATTTGTTCATTATTCCTAAAAATATAATTCACTTGTTAAACTCTATATGATTTTTAAATTGCACAATATGATATCCTGGGAATGGTGTCATGATGCATTTGGCTCAATCCTGTGTTTCCATTTTGTTGCTATGACATTATTCATTCCACGCCATATAAATTAAAGTGATATTTTCTTCATAATTATTTTTCAAATCATATAAAATAATATTACGTTTCATTGAATTAAATCAAAAGAAATTAAAGTAATTTGTATTCTGTTTTGTGTAGTAGAAAATAATTTGAGACATAACTCTGTTTTATAAACCACTTCATTGCATCTGTGGAAAGGAATGATGACAAGACACTCATTTCGCTCGATCAACACAAAATGACATTACAATTCGATGTGAATGTTTTAGAAACTAACGCTCACCTCTCCATCATGCCATGTATTTGTAATACGTTTTAGAAAATTTCTTTAATTTTGGTAATCAATGTAAGGAACTTAGTTTTCGTTATTCTGTTGATGTGTTACAGCATAAAGAAATACGAAGTTACTTTTGAATATGGACCGACAGAGTTGGATCGCCACAATTTGGTGTATAAGCAGCTACAAGAACTTTATCAAAAGTCTGGAGTTAAAATGGAGGATATTGAAAATCATGAATACCACTTCAATTTTTATATCCACGCCAGCGAATCCATTGTCGAAGCATGTTTTGGTGTCTTTGATTCAGAACCCAAGGTGAAACCAAGTGAACCAAATTCTGGTAATTACGAGATGGTTTTTTTCTTCTTAGTAAATTACAATTTTTGTACTGAAAATAGGAATATACAGTGATTACATATTTGTTTGCATATTTTATTTCGTCCATTTTGAGAATTTTACACGCATGTAGAGACGTCACCAATTGTTGGTGAAGTGCCACAAATTTTCATTTATGTATGTTTCTCAGGGCTGTAGGAATGAGAGGATATTTTTAGCATGCCAACGACTTTCGTGGATCGTCCTTTTTAAATGTCATATTTGAAATTCCCGTGACTTTCACTACTAGTAGGGTCTGTAAGTCTCGTTTGGTTTCACTTTCGGTTTTACTACTTCCGGGTACAACAATGTGTGGAATATATACAGTCGTAACAGAAATTCGGTGCTAATATGTAATTTGGTGTATTGTTAAGCGATCGGCTGGATACACGAGACTGGGAAAACTCTGCCATGTAGTTTATTTAGGTTCCTAGTCGATGCTACAGTAAGGAAGCGGTGGATACAAAGATGTAGGTACGTAATATTATCATAATTCAACGAATAATCATGTGAAATTAACACACGTGTGTATAAACTGACAGAATATACTGGACGTGTTGTTTAGATATTTCAGAGGGGAAGTAGGCCTACAAAAGATTTTGACAGACGAACTGATAAAAATAAAATAATGGAAAAAAATTACATGTACCACAATTTCATAAATGGGGGGGGGGGGGGGGGGGGGGGTAAGTTTTTCTTCGTTATTGATTTCAACATCTTTAACTACATAATTCCCTTCTGCTTGAAAAGGGAAAGGGACACTAATTTATTGTATCAATATAGAAAAAATCACCTTGATAGGAAAAGGGGAAAGGGTTGACTGGACACCCTTGATACTACTTGCCTTTATATAGGCTCCTGCATGATTAAATTTTGTATTGTGTTTCAAAAGAACTGGCATATATCTTTATTGTATAATTATATAAAGTGACACATGACCTTGATAAGAATGATTGTAACACTCATATTCTGTGCTTATTTCAGAAACTACAACTTAAATTTGTTGTGTAGTGAGCCACTTTAAGTCAATAAAAACAGCAACTTATGGCATATTACTTTTTTCATAGATACAAAGTTACGAAACCTGCTGAAGCAGAGGTATCTGCTTCAAACGTACATGTAGGAACCGAAGTTGATACTGCTACCAATATATCTGTACCAGACAACAATGAAGTGCATCTACATGATCACGAGTATACAGCATCAAACCCTCAACATTTAAAAAGGTACAGTGTACGATACAAGTATTGTCAATACCAGATACTAGTACATCAAACCAGAAAGTTACAACGGTTGTTAAGTTTAGTGTCAGGTGGTTTTTCTGTATTTTCTTCATTCTCATTTCAGTGTTATCTAAATTTATATGCACACCAAATTCTATAATGGTATTGTTTTTGTTCTTACAGCTTCCCTTGAAGACTAGGATGTTGTAAACTTGCAGTGAGAAATATACCTGCTTAATTAAAGGAAACCATCCTTGACAATTGGGAACATCATAATTGAAAGACTCTGGAAAGGTATGTTTTAGCGGTTCTTTAAGGAAAAATGAACAATGCACTTTCTATACACTGACTAGTTATCAATTTCACAGGTCAGCGCAATTACCTAGTAATTTTTGGGGGTATAAATGTTGCTGTATACACCATTTTCTGTGGATATTTTTCATATATTCATGAAATTTTGTTTGAAGGGATCATGGACACTGTTGGGAGTGTCCATTCAACTGAAATATCGAAGTCAGAAGAATTGAAGATTGCAATGGATGCAACAGAAGTGACCTAATATTACCAAATTGATATGAATAGCCAGTCTTTCGCTTACAGTAATTACAAGAATCGCCACAAAGAAAATACTTTAATGTGTATTACACCTAATGCAGCTCATTTCCAATCTGTATGCTGGATACAAATCTGATTTGGCAATTGTGAACCTTTGTGGCATTTTAGAGAAGTTGCAAGTTGGTGATATATTCCAGGCGGAGAAAGGATTTTGTATATTTGACAAACTTCCAAATGACATGACACTTGATATCCCATTCTTTCTTACAAATAAATCCCACTTCTCAAAAGAGGATGCACAACTTTGCTATAAAATTTCCAGATGCAGAATCCATGTTGAATGGGAAAATGAGAGAATATTTTTTTTTTAAAAATTCCTTAGCCATATTCTATCATAGTATAGATATTGATCTGACGAAATATTTCAGCTTTGTGTGGCCCATGTGATTTTGTAGGTTCCCCTTTTGAAGGAGATTGCAGATAAATCCTACAAACTTATTAGATTAATTGCATATATATATATATATATATATATATATATATATATATATGTATATATATATATATATATATATATATATATATATATACTTTAAATCTGCACATACCTGCCACATTGAATTTTTAAAGTTAAAAGTAATGAATACCATATACATTGTATATGCAATATAACTTTTCTACATATTTGTATAAATATAAAGCCTTTTATATTCATATGAATATAAAGCCTTTTGGAACGTCTCCATCAGAATGAAATATTCTCGAGAGGGACGTTAAACAATATACAATCAAACATAAAAGCCTTTTGTTCTCATTCTGAAGGTTTTCAAATCTGCATTATTAAAAAAGAAGTAAAATCCATTGTATTTAGTAAATGCATGTAATTTTATGATTTTTGTAAAGCTGGACACTGTGTCTATACATATTTTGGTTCATCTAAAATAAGAAAAACTCTGTCTATAATGTTTATTCAATAAATATACATGTAATTAGATGACTTTGATAGATGCACCACTGATATCATAATAAAGTATATGTAAATGTGGTTATGTGTGTGTGTTTTAGACTGCAAAAATACTTCATTATTATAATTAAACTCTATCACGCTTAAAAAGTTGACCATAATGCATCTTTGTCAATGTGAATTATTTGAGTGTCACTAGGAATCCACACTAGCAAATCACAGCATTGGGTGTCTTTCAGGTGTTGTTGTCATTGAATCTGATGCCAATATTCATATTTTGTTTTGAGGTGCAGCGAACCATCCCTTGCATCACATTCTAAAATGGCAAATGTCATTACATGTCTTGATAAAATATACATGATTTACAAGTGCTCTGATTAGTGGTGAAAGTATTATAGTGCAATATGCATACTTCTTTTGACATAGATGTACTGCAGTATTCAAAACTTGATGCAAGTAAAGTTTATAAAGAACATTAGCAGTTCAATATCACAATGAAGCCTAAGTAGTATTTGTATTTCATTCATAAAATGTTACTTTAAAGTTATAATAAACTTGGATACATCCATATAATAATATATATGAATACATATATGTACAGCTAATGTACATGTATTAGGTACCATACACATAATTGTTCAATCTATAATGCTGACTTAACAAGAGGGAAATCCCAACATTTGCACAGGCCTCTTTAATTGTCATTGTTCGAGCTGAAAATGGGCACTTAGCCTCAATTAAGAATTTCAGGGGTTGCTGAAAATGGCCCGTTGCCCTGCGGAATGAGGATGCATTTAATTCCTCCATTGTTGCTGTGACCTTTGACTGTGCCGACTTTGGATGTTTTATCCAACTACTGGCGTATTTTACATTGAGTAGTTTTATTTGCCTTCTTATATCTGAAAATTTCCAATATATCTACATGTAAAAATTTTATCTTCGCAGTTCGAACTCATTTATTACTTACTTTGGGTACAGATAAGATAAGTTTATTCCAATTTGGGCCCAGAGGGCATAACAGCAAGACAGTTTATAAAGAAAGAAATTTCTAAAAAGAAAGAAAGTTTACAACATATAAACTTATAATTATTATAATCATAATAGATATAGATCCAAACATGTATTGACAGTATTTTTATCTTTAAATTGTGTACCTGCCTTTGAAAATTTGCTGCCATATGAAGATCGACACTTATACTGCCCCAGTATGGGCACACTGACATCATACATCCACATTAATGATGACTGCATAATGCACAACACCTTTATCCTCAGATTCAAGACATATCTATAGAATAATTTTCAAATATTAAACAATCTTAACCAATCTGTGATGTAACTGATATAGATAGGCACATTTAATGCGCTTTGTTTATTGCATATACAACTGTACACTGCAGGTACGTACATGTAGTATCGTTGTTCACCCCCCCCCCCCCTTCCGATCTCCCCAGTACGTTCGTATAAACACAAAGCAAGTTTTATGCATAATCCGTTTTTATTTTTAAGTGTTAATATATTTTCAATTGGAATGATTTGAGAATATAAAAACGTATCGTACATCTCTCTAGCTCATAGATTACGCTTTTACCAACCTGCTCTTTATCTGCAAGACGTACCCTCGTCGATGCTTGTACACTGGCGGTTATTACACGTAATTCGTCAAACACGAAGCAAAGAATCCTCGACGACTCCACTAATGGTTCAATTCCCATGTTTATCTCGTTAGAACCTCCACACAATCGATTGATAACGCTATATCTATGTATACCACTCTCTACACAGTGCAATCTGAGATGTTGATGTACCCGGAAGTTAATAATCTCGCTAAATCTCGGCAATCACATGACGAGACTTACAGACCCTATGGCAAACGCTTGGCGAAGGAAAAAGTATTACCTAAAAGTGTAACATCATAATAATAAGTATGGCCAGCGCCAGCATCGAACCCGAGCCAACAGGCTACCCCAACCGGTAGAGTGATTGCTAACGACAAAAATCAGAAACGGAATACTAAGGTGGGCAATCTGTCAAATGCGAGAAACTACATGTATGCATAACAGAAATTAGGGTCGGAATCGAAAGTCTATTAATAACGTTTATTATTAACCTATTTCATTCAGGGCATAGTTCGATCATCAATTATAGTAACTAGAGTTACACCATAGTACGATCAAAATGCCTATGGTCGAAACCGGAAAAGGTGTTATTGCACATATCTAGTATATCAATACAGCAATCTATGCTTACAGAATGGTTAAACGTTAGTAAGTAGACATGCGCACTGAAGGTTCGGAAACAAGCTAGCTATAGGCATGCGCAATTAAGTTTCGGAAGTCAACCGGACAACTACTATGGTTGGTGATCGAACTAGGCCCAGCTTCCCTCAGGTGTATTGTAAACAACTCATTGGGCCGTGCCTTATTGATATTTTACACTTAATGGCGAGTTTAACAAGTATTTTGGGCTGGATAGTTTGGAGGGGGTGGGTAATTAATACTAGTAATTAATACTAGTACATGTATATCAAAGAAAAAATGCTTTGTTGAGAATTATTTCACATTTTGAAATTCACCTATCAACAACTCTACCTGGTGAGGCTGGTCAGCGACGTACGTTGTAACTTGTTTGAGTGACAAGAGATTGGCACTAAAGTCCCGAGTATACAGGGAATCAATGTCCATACTCTTTTAAAACGTATATCTTCAGAAAAACGAAATTGTAAATACATTCAATGAAATTCGTATGATAAAAAATGTAGAGATGATTTATCAACTTTTATGTTTTATCCTACATATTTCATTGAAAATGTCTTCTATTTGAAAAATCATTTTGAAATCATTTTTGCTCTAATTACATTATGTAATATGAAACTTAAAACAATTAGTACAAAATATCTTGACATTTATGATTTTTAAAACTTTGACCAACAATTGCAGAAACATGCTCAGATGACTCAAATTTTAATATAAAGTTTTAACACCTGATTTCCTTATAAATCTTTTGTAAGAGTGGAACAAAACCCTTTGGTGTGATGTACGTTTTTACAGTCGTATAATACATGTATGTATTATGGTTCAGGGGAAAAAATAAGAACGAGAACAGAAACCGCATACATTTGTGTCATTTATAGTGTAAAGGTTGGTTTATATTGACTTTAGATAAATTTATGAAAATAATGTAGAAATGGGATTGTTGTAATTGAATTCTGTAATTTTAAGAAATATAAGTTGACTCAGTTATCATGTTTATGGCACAATGTTGTAGTCTGATTATAGGTTGCATTGAGATAACAAAAACTGCTACTGTGTTTTACACAACCCATGTAGATACTAGTTTATGTAATGTTAATTGAGAATGACTTCTTAATTAAATCATCACTACGATCGCTTATCTGCAACATTTTTTTAATTGTTGCAACTCGTAAGTTTAGATACTTTATTAACTGTGTAGTGTGTATATGTACAACTCGTAAGTTTTATTAGATCTTCTATTAACTGTGTAGTGTGTATATGTACAACTCGTAAGTTTAGATCTTCTATTAACTGTGTAGTGTGTACATGTACAACTCGTAAGTTTAGATCTTCTATTAACTGTGTAGTGTGTACATGTACAACTCGTAATTGTAGATAATCTATTAACTGTGTAGTGTGTACATGTACAACTCGTAAGTTTAGATCTTCTATTAACTGTGTAGTGTGTAGATGTACAATTCGTAAGTTTAGATCTTCTATTAACTGTGTAGTGTGTAGATGTACAATTCGTAAGTTTAGATCTTTTATTAACTGTGTAGTGTGTACATGTACAATTCGTAAGTTTAGATAATCTATTAACTGTGTAGTGTGTACATGTACAACTCGTAAATTTAGATACTTTATTAACTGTGTAGTGTGTACATGTACAACTCGTAAGTTTAGATCTTCTATTAACTGTGTAGTGTGTAGATGTACAATTCGTAAGTTTAGATCTTCTATTAACTGTGTAGTATGTAGATGTACAATTCGTAAGTTTAGATCTTTTATTAACTGTGTAGTGTGTACATGTACAACTCGTAAGTTTAGATCATCTATTAACTACGTAGTGTGTACATGTACAACTCGTAAGTTTAGATCATCTATTAACTGTGTAGTGTGTACATGTACAACTCGTAAGTTTAGATCTTCTATTAACTGTGTAATGTGTACATGTACAACTCGTAAGTTTAGATCTTCTATTAACTGTGTAGTGTGTATATGTACAACTCGTAAGTTTAGATCTTCTATTAACTGTGTAGTGTGTATATGTACAACTCGTAAGTTTAGATCTTCTATCAACTGTGTAGTGTGTGCATGTACAACTCGTAAGTTTAGATCTTCTATTAACTATGTAGTGTGTATATGTACACGGAAGAGTTCTCTGAAGGTTGATTTTTTTTTAAATTATACATTTAAATTACCCCAAACAAGACATAGAGGAACAAATGGGCAAAACAAGTACACATTTGTAACGGACATATTTACAAAACAGGGGCAGATCCAGAATAAAAATAAGGGTGGGAAGGGAGGGGTTGTGACTCATGTTTGTACCTTTTCCATCCAGAAAGGGTGGGCGAATAGCCCAAAATTGCACAAAATAGATTGAACTATCCTATGATGTGTCACTTTATACATGTATTTTCGCATTTCAACACAACGTCATTACACAGTTCAACCTATTGGTGTTTAATATTTTCATAAGTTGTTTCCCTTTCGAATTTAAGTACATGAAAACTTTCAGTTGAAATAACTTGAATATACACTATATAAGAATGCTTTTGTGTTTATTTGACAGTTTTTCATTTATTTCTTCATAATGTTTTTTATATTTTGTTCGGATTCAATGTTTTCGACTGCCTTGATGTTCAACATGAAATTTATGGACTCCTTTGCTTTCCTGTAATTTCGTTTCGTACTTTCACTTGCGTTGATAGATTTGTGTTGAGCTGACCTATTCCCCACTTGTCACCACTTTAAGTATGTCCTTGGGTTTCTGCATATACCTATAATAGAATAAGATATAGAGACATCAATTTTCAGGACACCAGAAAATTACTTATTTCTCTCTCTCTCTTTGATTTACATGTACATGTATATATTTCTTTGGTTTTTGAGATAGTTTTAACATTTTTTATCATAAAACTTTTAATCAAAGTACATACTTCAGAGCTTAGGGATCATATTACACATTGGTATTTATTGATAGTTAGAAAGAATAAAAATACTAAAACATCATAGAAAACTTTCAATCTATTTAAAATCAGACTTCTTAGATCCACGCCGAAATACTATGCTTAAGAAGCTATTGTGAGCGTATCTCAGGATCTGATTTTAATTAGATTGAGAAAACTTTGAAAACCGGAAATGTTTAAAGAAACCTATATATGATATTGAGAAGGTGTTCCAAATATTCTAATCAGTGACAGGTAGTTTCAGATACTAGTCAGGGCAACAACTGTATCAGGTTTTGTGTCTGGTGTTAGAGTGACCAATATTTTCCTATAACGGGGGATTTTGACTTTGACCTCATTATCAGAATGGTCATGTAGTGCTTCTATATGTAAAACTTATACGGTGCCAATTTTGATGCACCAGATGCGCATTTCGACAAATAATGTCTCTTCAGTGATGCTCTGTTTTTATTATGATACCACTCTACCAAGTTTTAGATTTATAAAAAAAAAACCCCAACAAGTACCAAGTGTGAATGTCTATCAATCAAAGGGTCTCGATAGTATTTCAGGAAGCGTTGGGGGTATATAGAGGATGCCTGCTACTATTGCAGACCATTTAATGAAAGAACACATCATAGCATAACTGATGAAAGCATGGTACTTTTTGAAACAAGGGAGGGGTAACATCTGTAGTCGTCTCATACAATATGTCATATACAACATTCGTTATCATATTTATTCTGTATTGTAATTATGAATATGGCGAATTTTGTCTTAATATGTAAATAACTGCATTTGAAGTTACCGAAATGTGCCGACTCGGTGACATGGCATACGATACATGTATGTTGCTCGGTCTTCGTTGTCGGAGCACACGGTCTGTATGCAGTGACGCCAGATGCATCAATGTCTTTCTGACACTCTCCGAGGGTAAATAGGTTCGTTTTCTTCAGATAAGGCTTAAGAGTAGATCACACTCTGTCAGAATATTGTCCTACACTGCATAAAGTTTTGGATCCCCATATTCCGCGTGCTTGACAACGCAGCGCCCCAAGCGAAATCGAAACATTCCGAGAGGTTTTAAAATGTTATATTGAAACTTTTAAAAAAAAACCATTAGTTCAGAGAATGACTAATTCATTTGTTTAATGTTATATAATGATATACATTCATACCCGCTTTGCTGTTTTAAATTTCAAAGGGACTACAAGTAGTGTTTTGTGTCTATTTGTACTAAGTGTGAATTCTCCATGTTCATAAATATTTGTCCATAATTTTGGAAAAAGGCGAAATAAATCAAATCGGCTTTGTACACTTGCTAAACACGTTACGGTGACCTAGTATGCTAAGTTTGGAATCATTTTGTGAACATGTACCTATCACAAAAATTCGATTTTGTCTGAATTTTACGTGGAACCATACTTAAAAACAGAGTCCCATGTCGCGACAGGCATTGACACGTTAAAGATCCCGCCTGTTACGGACATTGGTCTTATCATGGTACTTCACCTACAGCTGGTGACGTCTCATTATTGGTGAAAAAGTCTCGATGGGACTTAAGACAATCAACCAATCAATCAAAAGAACCAAAGTTACATATAATAATCTTTTTGAACACATTTTACAGAAAGATCGAAAAGAGTACATATATTTTATACAAGAACCCGTACTTTAATGAACGAGGTAAGTGCATCATACATAAAGCTAAAGTGTATAAATATTTGTACATATTACTACATAAAGTACAATTTTCATTTCACTGAATTACAATTACAGGATTTTATGTCAGAATGCAGAAAACTGCTACAGATCATTCCTTCAGACTTCCTCTTCTTTGTATTGGACGACGACAACGCTCAGGAAGCGAGAAAGATTTTAGATGGAATAAAAGTAGACCACAGGAGACTCATCCTCCTACACCAAGAAAAAACCGCCATCTATGACAAATGTTATGAATGTTTGAGAGCAAATCTGTCAAAATTAAAGAAAAAGATTAAAGAGAAGGGAACTGCGATGGAAAACTCCGAGCAGCATCTTATAGAAATAAGGCGTCTCTTATCACGTGTCGATAAAAGATATATCAACGAGCACAGCAAGGCCTCATCAACACTACCAGAAGATTGTCTGGAGAGGTACGTACATCCTGTATTTACTATATTATTAACTTTACTCATGTATAGATCATTTTCCCCTTTGTTATATGTTTCGCCGATATGCTTTCCATCGTAGATAACATACCGTGGTTATGATATATGAAAAAGAATACATAATAAACAAATGAAACATTGATTTCTAACGTATATCTCGAGATACATGTACTTCATTCACAACCCTTGCACAAAATAATATCATGAGCTATACACGTTGTCCAGCAGGGTATGCCACAATGGGGATGAAAATATATTTTTGAAATAACCTTCTGAACTCTCTCATTTTAAGAGACACGAAATTCGGAAACCACTATATATTTCAATTAGCAACAGTTCAGATCTATTATGAATGTTGTCGAAGATTATGATAGGTTGAATATGAAGGAGAAGACCTTGACACTTTGTCACAATGGATAAAGAGTATAAGACGAATATTGATATCTCCTATTAATATACGTTAAAACAAAAGTGCTTATCAGTTATCTTTCTATGTTATGTAAACCAGACATAATGAAGTACATGTAGTTATATAGGTTACAATATTTCAAATGATGGAAAATATACCTGATCTGTTGTACTGTGTATATAAAGAGATTTATCTTAAGCATCTTTTACATTTAATGTCATTGGTATGCTAAATAGTTATTTTGACAAATGTATGTATTTTTAAGGTTCAGGAACAACAGCGACATTGCATATATCATAACTGATAATGCCATATCAATTTACCATAAAAAGGAATACCTAGAGGATGCTACTTTTACTAAAGCACTTGAAGAAATAAGACAAAACTTTACACATGTGGAAACTTGCATTATCAAGACCCCTTGGGATTTCGTAAAACCACAGATGCAAGTTTCCCCCGGAAACAAACTTTTTGTATCAAAAACATCACATGGAACGTTGGGAATATTTGGAAATTTAAAATCCCCCAGCTCAACAAGAAGCACTGCGATAAGTGGTGGTCATGTTATATCGGAAAATTCGAAAGCTTTCATAGACATTGGCGATGTTCGAAAGGAGCTTGGAACATGCATTTGGCCAAAGAATCAAAATGACAGTTTTTCTGTAAATATTCCCGATATATCTGTTATTGTTTTGAGTGATGATATATTACGACATCTCGAAATCCAGAGCGAGCGTATCGAAGTATTTGACAAGTGTTTGAACAATCTTTCATGCAGAAAGGTTTACAAAATTGGTGCTACTACGGGAAAAACGGAGGGAGTCATATGCGACATCGATAGTTTGGATGTGTTCGGAGTTAGCGATGCAGTGCTTGTAACGCACTGTGATCCAACAAAATCATTTTCCGACGAGGGCGACAGTGGCTCCGTAGTACTAACAAAATTTGGAAGAGATGTTGTGGCGCTAGGTGTAATATTTGGAGGAAACATTTTGACACAGAAAAGTCCTAATGTTCCGAAGAAAGCGTCCTTCGTAGTGAGTTTGAAAAAAGCACTGGTAAATTTTGAAGAGGCGAACGAAAAACAGAAAATTGAATTGCTGAAGATGTAATACGATGGTAATCGTCTGCATCTATTCAAAATAATGGTCACCGGAAAACTATTCAGTATTCAATACCGAGTATTGGACGGTCCAAGGTGCCTAAAAGTCTTTGACATGGTTTTTAGTGAGTTCCATAACCTAACGTGTTATTGGTATTGTTGGTAGTCATTTGTTTGTCATTTAAATACCGGTACATTAATGAAAAGGCGACACAATTTAAATTACACGCGGGGATAAAGGATCCAAGAATTCAATAATTTGGTCTGAAAATGAAATATTGTAATCTACACTAACCCAACTATCCATGCACAGAAAGAAAGCGAGCATAATGTGGAATTCTTCAATTCTATATTTTTCTACATTCGTTTCAATTTCCGCTAGGACGTGTAGTCTAGTAGATTTTGTGAATTTCCACCGGGCCGTGTAGTAGATATTGTGAATTTCCGCTATGCCGTGTAGTAGATATTGTGAATTTCCGCTAGGCCGTGTAGTAGATATTGTGAATTTCCGCTAGGCCGTGTAGTAGATATTGTAAATTTCGACTTTGCTATACTTGATATTTACAAATGTAAATGAAATGAAAATTCGAATTACGTTCTTGTTGAAATAAACTATGAAAAAACGCCACGGAAAAGGGGGAAATTGTAATGGTAAAGCCAATAAATTATTTTCTGTGAGAAAAGATGGATAACAAAAAGACGCATCAGCTCTAATCTATACTACCCTGCAGGGTATATAAACTAGACATGTCACCAACTAAATTTTGTCAGGATTCTTCATTTGCTGCTACCACTGACCGTGTTAACAATCGGGAGGATTCAATATGCGAGTTAATTCAGAATGTGTCTATTAGATATAAATGTATGTGTACCATCAGTGAATGCTTGGAAATGGAAAAAAAAACCTCTGGTTTTGTGATACTTCAAATAAAGGATTTCTATGATATTTCTGTTAATGTGTGAGAAAATTGAAAAAAGTGAATTAAATGATTAAAAATCTTGTATTAAGTTTTGATTTGACCATGTAGTGTTGAATTTGTCAAATATGCACCCCTTTGATCTTCTTAGTTTCCAACAATGTATCTGTGCCTTTCCAGTAAGTCTGAAAACTTAATGGACGAGCATTAAAATCATACAGGACACCCATTTCTACAATATGGTGGAACTGGACTTAGAATTAGATGTATCTTGCTTTTGATCCCTTCGTTTCTTCCCAACAGATGCTATATTTTACCGGAAGTATCGAAGGCTAGCCAAATCTTGAAATAACGTGGTCACGTTATATAAAATCTAGAATAAACACGCGTTCGGTCATTATTTATATAGAGAAAAAGACAAGCAAAACCAGTTTAAACTTTATTTGGCGAGTATTGGCCGTGGCATAAAGCAAGAATTTGTGGGATGCCATTCAATAACAACTTATATGAGCAAATCCACACAAAAGCAACATCAACACAAAATGTAACATCAATAAACAAGTTCAGAAAAGACCACCCCGGGTCAACCGCGGATGGTTACTTAATTAATTAGAGTATGTTAAATTAACCCAATATTTAGCTCAATTATGTAATGCATTATGATAAAAGCACTCATTTTTTCAACAGCAAGTTTCACCAAATCACAGTCACAAATCACAGAACAGTTTCAAATTCACTGGCAACACAATAGATATGGATCAATTGGGAGTTGATTTAGAGTTCTGGAATCAGTTGGGAGTTGTGATAATAGCAATCATTTGACAACAGTCACAGTTTCACAAATTCAGTCACAGTTCAAATGCACAGAACAGTTTCAAATTCACTGGCAATACACCAATACCTATAGAATCAGTTGACTTGGTGTGCGCAAACGCCACATGGCTGCAAACAGGTTAGCCTTGTTTGCAGTCATCCCACCAAAGGGGGGAGGAGCCACCAATCAACTGACCCACGACCAACCTCGCCTAATTTTCTTAAATGTAAGGAAACACTGCACTTTCCAGGATTCAACACATAAAAACCCAGTTCTCAGTATATTGCTGAGGGACACGTCATAAAAAACGCCATCCACCGTAATCCTTACCTGCAGCATGGGCTTACCTACTACACTGTTGACTTGGCAACAGTATCTCTCCAGTGCCTTGTCATATTGGAATACATCCACTTTGAAAGTGGAAGTATTAGGAAACATACATATTTGTGGGGAATTGATGGTTTAATCAATTGCTGGCATTTGGAATAATTAACCAAAATGTATGCAGAGGAATGCCCCACTCTCCAAGATCATACCCACATTGAAAATTCAATTTCCTATTCCTCAAGATATAAACATTTTTCTTGTAGTTGAAGCATTTCAAACCAGGGTATTTCAGCCACCAGATCCACATGCAAAACTCCCTTTACTCAACCAAAAAGCTGGGAAAGCTAGCTCAAAGACGGTTGAATCAATACACCATCCTCTAGCATTACCTGTTTCTGCAATATTTAGGGCATGATTGAAAGAAGTAACTAAACAATATGGAAATTGATGCTGTAGCAATTAATAAACCACAATACCCCAAAAATTGGGTTCAAATTAAACACAAAACAAAACCACACAAAATACAATCCTTTCTTAGTTTTCCGTATATATTTGGACAGTTAATGGACCTTCAATATACTCCATACAAGGCATGATTTTAGACTTTTATCGCCCCGTTTCATCATGGGGTTTCATAGGCATTTAGGCACACTCCAGTAGGACACTAAACATCTAAAATATGGGCTTCATGAACCTTTAAGGATCTTGTCAAGATAAAAAAGCACATCATCCTCATTTTGCATTTACTAGAAACCAATGGTCATCAACTCTGACTGCCCAATAAAAGCAATTTTAACTTGACAAGTAAGCTACCAACTGTACAACATGGTTTACCACGTCGCCCAGATCAGTAGATGCGAGATAACCAGACGATGTACTATGTTTTTAAATTGAACTGAGACCTGTTTTATTCAATTTCTAGCAACTGAGATATTTTTATTTCATAGTCTATGAATGAAGTTGACTGACTCCTGCAAATTGAGAATCGTACTCTGTATTTAGTGTCGAACACCGGAGATGACAATATTTAATAGAAATTTCAACACAAAATGTGTCCCCAATTCTAATACCTTCTTAGAATTCTAGCTCTATTACTAAACACTAACCAATGAAAGATATTGACAAGATATCATAACTGCTGTCACCACTATGGATACTATCTTGAAAAAGGTAATGTTCAACTTCTACATAACATCACGATTATCCAATATTTAGGCAATGGAAGAAACATACATCCCAGAAAAAAGGCCCCACATTCTAGATCAGACATTTGATCCAGCAGTGTCCCTGACAAATTCAAGACTGTAAAAACACTAACCACATGATCTGATCCTTTGATACTAGACTTCTACTATGATAATGTGGTTCACGGACCCCGCACATAGGGTCATACCCCCTCCTATGGAATGTATGCTTGATCTGACCGCCATGGTGGTCTAAAGGTAGAGCGCTCGTCCCACATGCGGGAGGTCAGAGGCCCGAACCCCGGCCACGATAGACCCTAGTCACCAAAAATAGGCAGTAACAGCTACATCACCGAACGTTCGGCATTAGGCGCGAACGCCATAGGATAGGTCCCCGGATACAATCTAAACAAAAAACCTGATGTCCCGCGTCACAGCAAAGAACCCCCATTGCTCAATGGCCGCAAGAGCCGAGCACAGGCCCAAATTCAAAGCCCCCCCCCCCTCAGAACTCTCGAGAGGGACGCCAAACAAGACACAATCAACCAATCTGCTTGATCTAAATGATTTGCAATGGAGATTGGTCCCAACTAAGGACTTCTTAAATAGGACTTTTCTCCTACCCATTGAAATTAAACTATATCAACTATAATATCTTGGGTTATATGGACGCAAATGGTAATCTCACTGCATCAATTAAAAACCCGCGATCTTACGCTTAATTCACTCAAACTTGCAATGCAATCCAACTCATCAGAGTGGCACTACCTGAATTCCACCTATCGACAAGAATTAGATCATCCAGGTAATGATCAAAAGTGTCCAAGCTAGCCTTATACTTTGTTCAACATTGATGTAAAAAAGTTGCCAGATTTAGGACTACTTATGCAACCCATTGGGATGCATTTATCAACATAGCAAAAACATATATTGAAAAAATTAATAACCAGACTCCTAAATTAATCCAAATCAATTGAAAAACGCTTCGACAGCCAGCTTGCCTTACAGTCCCCTGTCCTAATTTGGTAATATATCAACCATTCCAACTTGTAAAATGTAGATAATGGTATATAAACTAGACTGGGACCAGTAAACATAAATTCAAGAGAACGCCCATTACAAATCTTGAAGGAAATGAGCTGAATCGATGTTTGGGTGTTCAAAAAGCAAGACAGCTATGATGGGCCCCAAATACATTGCCTAATTTTGGAGACCAAAATATGTGGATGCTCCCCACTGCACTTGTGTCTATATAATGCCAAATCAGATATATCACATGCATGATATGGTAACTGTAATTAAAACCCATGACCAACATTGTGTCAGTGGGTTGTTGAAGAGTACATAAACAATAACAGATTGTTGATTCATTGACAATGTGACAATATAAACATCCGAGACTGAACTGCTCATGATGCATCTTCCAACCCATAGCACCATGTTACCCCAGCAGCACCCACTCGAACATCATGCATGTATATAAACAACCACCAAAACTAACTCAGGATGAGATTTCAAGGAAAGCTATGTACAGTAAATAAAATAATTTTCAACTCCCCTTTCTCACTTCAACTATATCAATATCAGCAAAGAATCTCAACAACAAGAGCAATGCACAATGTACTTGAATTTGAGACACATTGGAATTTGCTAGACAATGATTAAAGTTAAGAATACACTAGTATCATCAGGATGGAAACTACTTTATATGAATATGCAATTGTATATGCAACTTGTACCTGTTGACCATCCAGAAACACCAGACTGCACCCTTGGTATGGAAAACTGTTGCTTGTCCCAAGGGTGATGACCAAATGTCACAATCAGGCATGCCATATTTTGATCCTGTTCCTGTAATTGGTCTAGCCACAGCTCTGATGCAACGCTCATCTTATCCTCTATGCTTAAACCCAGCTGTGTTTAGAGATGGAGGGATCTCAATCACTCGAAATAAAAACAGCATTCAGTTAATCTGCCATATTTCAATTCTTTTTAATAGATACAATACATCAGGCACGTAAAATAGATTGGGAAGGGGGTGGGGTATTGGCAATTAATGACAATTTTTATATTGGATACAGTCCCCCCCCCCCCCCATCATTTAAAAAAACCATTATTTATATAGAGTGGTGAACAAGAACCAAGAAATATGTAACTCTTTGAATTTAAGACTTGAATCCATGTAGTGGAGGACGAGCTCCATCCCCCCCTTATATCAATGGAAACTTAGGAGGGGGGGGGGGGGGGGTTGAAAGTTTAGTAATAAAGATTATTAAACTTCCTTTTCTATCCCCAATATGAAAGGCGATCTAGGCGCCTGTTGATATGGTGAAAAGCCGAGATTCTGCATGTCTTGCCTGTGAGAGTCTGTTTTTATTATCAAAGTATGACTCAACAGGCGGATGTGGGATAACATGATCCATGGGAGTTATCTACTATATCAAAGCAGGCGACACATGAAATTATTTTAATAAAAATCACTCACCTCCAAATATTTCAAAAGAAATAAGCAAGCGAAATTATAAATTTTTTGGAAGGTAGAAATATAATAATGCATGGCTGCGGATCTATGAATTACCAGTTCCAGCTCAACTAGGTATTTTTTGAACAGATGAATATACCTGAACAATAAAAAGTCAGTTGATTTCATGAAACCACGTTACTGTGCATGCGGTACAATCATACCGACATATGACATGTAATTAGACAATCTACAACCATCCGTAAATATTGATTGCCTAATATTCTAAAAATCGTAATGCGATTAATAGATAATTAGTTATATAATATCGATCGCACTAAATTTTTTCAACAGATGCCATAATACATTGGCTATCACAAAAAATACTTCTCAAATTATTTCTTCTACTGCTCTGGTTGAAGTCAGCATCAGAAAGGAGGCCGATCCCGATGTGATGCACATTTGTACTTATTCATTGGGGCCCCAATATCCCGCACCCGAATTAAATGCGAGTATTTCTCGTAAAATAAATGCATCTATTTTGTATGAAAAATAGATGCTCTTATTCTATGGGAGTCAAAATTTGCCTCTATACAACGCATTTGAAGAGGAGACGTGTGGCGAATCTTCAGTAATTATGGAATCGCCTATGCCTGACCGTAACCCATTTTCTTTCTGACTTGCACAAACTCATCAAAACATAAAAGCTAGATTTCTTCTACAATATTCAACTGGTCGCGGTATCTAAGTGGTAGAGCGTTCTCTTCGTAATCGGAAGGTTGTGGATTCGAGCCCCACTCTTGCCATGGCCGCATCAAACCTAAGACGTAAAATAGGTAGTGATTACTCCTTCGCCAAACGCTCGGCATTTGAAAGTAAGAATCACAGGTTTTTCGGATATAACCTCATAATGGCACACTTTCGAGTTACTGCCGCTGTAGAGGCAAGTTGATCTACCACTTAGATACCGCGACCAGTTGAATATTGTAGAAGAAATCTAGCATTTTTTCTGAGTTTGGAACCTTTTATGTTTTGATGAGTTTGTGCAAGTCCGAAAGAAAATGGGTTACGGTCAGGTATAGGCGATTCCATAATTACTGAAGATTCGCCACACGTCTCCTCTTCAAATGCGTTGTCATATGCGATTAATCCCCCTGCTAATATCTTTTGTATTATGAATTTAACACAAGATACATATTACATATCTAAAAGATTTATTGCATTATTATTTTTTTGCTTTAGATACACTATAGATGTGTTCAAGTATGATATTGATACATGTATATTGTCCATTTAAAGTGGGTTGACTGGGCGGAATATAGCGAACTAACTAATTCTTAGCCTAACAAGTCTAACATGTGCAAGTTTCAGTAACGAATAACTAGTGGGAAACTTTTCCAATTGAAAACTGAACTCTTCGCGCCTGAAGGAGCGACAGCTAATATATTCAAATGATGAAGAATAACAAGACAAAGTGAGGATGATAGATGCATATGTAAAATCAATAACGGCAAGGGCAACCACAATAAATGAAGTTTTCATGGTTCACGTTACTATTCATTTACCACTTTTTATACGAGTTTGAAAACATACAATTAGATCTCTAGAGTAAATTCTTCTAAGGACTTCTATATCATACCATATAGAGGTTGAGAAAGCACGTTAGATATATGGGCACTTGCGCAGTAGTATAGTCATAACTGAAAAGTGAGTAGAATCGTCCGCACGTGCATAACTAGAGATTATTTCCTAAATATCGGACAATACATGATGGAGGTATTTATCCATGTTTTATTTCTCCAGTTTTGCATTAGGCAGAAGGTCTTCCAACACTCCTTTCACGTCCGCCAATTCTGTGAATAAAGCCATTGTGTATTAAACGTCATGTATACCTGTACAACGTCACGTGAAATGAATAACGCTGTCGAAACTGAAACATGAATTTTCATTAAGTATATTCTTATATCTTATTTATGAAAGGTGAATATATCGGACAGTTATCAATCTCATAACTCCTATAAGCTATACAAAATGGATAGTTGGGCAAACACGGACCCCTGGACACACCAGAGGTGTATTTATATAATTAAGCCCTCCCCCCTTTCGAAGAAGAGAGGTATATTGGTTTGCACCTGTAGGTCGGTCGGTCGGTAAACCACATGTTGTCCACTCAATATCTTAATGAAATATCATTACGATCAAGTGATTGTCACTTGATCGTAATGATATTTGATTTGTGGGTTAGTTATGAGAAGAAAAGGACTCCTATTGTTTTTTTTAGGTCAAAAGGTCAAGGGTCAATCTACTCTGGACATAGGAAGACATTGTCCGCTCAATATCTTGAGAACTCTTTGCTTCACAGACATAAAACTTCGTACATCCCAAGGAGTAGATGACCCCTATTGATTTTGAAGTCACATGCTCAAAGGTCAAGGTTCAAACTGGACATAGGAATATACTGACCACTCAATGTCTAGATAACCCTTTGCTTGACAGACATCAAACTTGGTACACTGGTACATCGTCAGGAGAAGATGGCCCCCATTTATTTTGAAGTTACATGGTCAAAGGTCAAACTGAACATAGGAATATGCTGTCCGCTCAATATCTTGAGAATCCTTTGCTTGACAGACATCAAACTCGGTACACCAGTACATCTTTAGGAGAAGATGACCCCTATAAATTTTGACGTCACATGGTCAAAGGTCAAGGGTCAAACTGGACATAGGAATATACTGTCCACTCAACATCTTGAGAAACCTTTGCTTGACGGACATCAAACTCGGTGCACTGGTATATCTTCAGGAGAAGATTACTCCTATTGATCTTGAGATCATATGGTCAAAGGTCAAGCTGGACTTAGGAATATATTGTCTCCTATATTTTAAGAATTATTTGCTTGATTGACACCAAAGCTGGTACACTGTTACAGCATAAAGAGTAAATGACCCCTATTGATTTTTTAGGTCACTTGGTCAATCCATTCCTGACATTGGAAGATATTGTCTGCTCAATATTTCCAATTGGTGATACTACTATCAATCAAATTATGCATGTGCATAACCATTTTCAATTTTGCAGCATGGGGGCATATATGTTTTACAAACATCTCTTATATAAATTCCTTGCTCCTATGTCAGAGGAAAATGCACAATTATTTTATGTCCCTGTAATTGGAGATTTGTGAGCATATATTTTTTGGGCTGTTTATCTACAAAAACTGTAATCTTCACCATAACTTTTGAATAGGTGGTGATAGGACTTTCATATTCCACATATGTATTACTTTTACCTTGACCCTAGGGATTGACCTACTTTTGATAAACTTTAACCTTGGCCGTTATCAAGCTTTGCTGTAATACAGGGGGCATCAGTGTTTCGCAAAAACATATTGGTTTTCATTAAATTGTGTAATGATGTTAACATTTTACCAAAGAAACTTTGTACAATAAGTGAATGTCCTTCTTTGTTATTGTAGGTCATTATCAATTTTCTTAATTTTCATTATATGTATGCAGCATATAATACTTCAGCAAATCGTAGAATTAAGATGATTCTATTATATTGCTTATGTGACAAGCCCTACACCCCTGCCATCGATACTGTAACAGTTAAAAAACAATTCTTACCCAATCCGCTTCATATGTTGTTCTCCGGTATCTGAAATAGTATTGTCATTCTTTCACATTATCGTAATTACCATGGCATACAATGTACTAGTATTGTAAAACGACAACACGCTATATATTTATACCGTCGTCGCTAGCCACGGTTACTGAGTCCGATAGTACATCTACCTACCCTACCTCAAACCGTGGCTGCATGATCAGTGAAATTCTCAATTTTCATGAATATTTATGAAATGACACAATAATTCTTTGACCAATCACATCCACAATAACATATTTCCGATATCTTAATGGCTGCGCCCACAACTAAGACATGCAGTGTTTGTTTACAAGTAATAAGGGACGAAAAAGACTACAGATCCCTTTTTACAGAAGCAAGTAAAGTTCATAAGTATTTGTTAACTGAAATTCGCATTAACAGCAGTGGTTATGCATGTAAATTCTGTGTTAATAAACTTAATTGCATTCTCAAACTTGATGAGGAAATTTGGGGTAAAGTGAATGTGTTGAAATCAGAGAGAGTTGGTCGGACGGTGAGAGCGACGTGGTTACGTATATTATATGGTAAATTTATTATACCGGTGAAATCAACAAAGAAGCGTCCATTAGTTAAAACAGCGAAAAAGTATCCAGTTTGTTCTCAATCGGCAATCCTCGATCATTCCGCCACGAACACACAATAAAATCTTAATTATTTTCTTTCCACCAAAAAAAAAAAAAAAAAAAAAATCATAGAAGCTCACCGATCGGTTGACTAATAAACATAAATATTCAAGAAATCGAGGATTATTTTAATAATGCGGCCACAGCATTTGACTTAGTGTAAACGGAGACTATAGGCGTGGCTTGCAACGATAGCTGTATACATGCACTACTCGTCTGAACATACCCCTGACGTACTGATGGTAAAGCTGAAGGAACGAAATCAAATAATCTTGATTTTAAAAAGTTCATTATCTAGACCTGTATAACAACTAAGTCTCATCTCAGTTTAATATTATTTTTGAATGACATATTATGCTAGAATTGTGTTTCAAAACGGATAGGTCACATACTTTTTAATGAAAATGTGAAGATAATGAACAGTGATCAATCTCATAACTCCTATGAGATATACAAATTAAGAGTTGGACAAACACGGATCCCTGGATATACCAGAGGTGGAATCAGGTGTCCAAGGGGAGCAAACATATCCTGTCGAACGGTCACACTTGCCGTGAGTCTTATACTTTAATCAGATAAACGGAGTAATCCGCAATCAAAAGTCAGTGTGTAAAGTTGGTATGAAATACGCCAGGCAACATTTGACCCATTGACAGATTGTATAATCAATCTAAATAGAATTAGATCCTTTGATCCGCTCACGTATATAGCTACACAAGGTTAGCGATATACGAGAGCGGATCAAAGGATCTAATTTTAATTAGATTGGTTGTATAATGTACCATTCTCCATTTTACAAGGTGATCGTTCTCGGAGTTCTGAAATATATACCTATCAGATCAAGTGGAAAGCAGTGCATGGACATGAATAGCATGTTCCTTGTATTCTCTCAAGAGAAAACAAATTGCTCATTTACAAGGCATGGTTCTTATATATGCACACTGTGATATATAGTCATTCATTAAGTTTTTTAACGTAGCTCATTACACTAAAACTTTATATGATTTCACCATCGAAAGAGTGATACAAGGTCTCAATTGCAGTCTAATAGGTCGACAAACACTAGAGATATGAGTGCGGACAGACAAACAGATCAAGTAAAAACCTACATGTATATACCCCCATATACATGTAAGAGGGGGTACAATAAGATAATTTTTGTATAATCTATCCTAAAACGTCAATAAGATATTAGCGGGCGACGATTTATATCGGGCGACGATTTGGGGTGTACAATAGTACATCCCAAATCGTCGCCCCTAATGATAGTGCAATCTTGTATGTAACATATATACTTTTAGATGAATAAATTTTGCTGATAAACTCCGAACCGCTTGCTCCCGACTTACAGCTTGCACCTTTAATACTGTTCCATATGTGAGGTGAAGTCCGTAAGCTATAATAGAATCTTGCTTGATTAATAAATGTCATAAAACTAATTGAATAACTACTTTCGTTTTCGACAAACTTACTCTGAAATAGCAACAATGAGAGTACAGTGGCAGACACGCTTTGGTGGGTCTTAGACAGTTTTTTCTCTTTTCAATGACAACTTAAGATGATACATTATAAAGTAATTGCGTTATTTATTTATGTTTGATATTGATCTTACAGAAGAAGTAAGTTTCGATGATTTTTTGAATAAATAAAATATGCCTGTTCGGTTCTTCAATCCATGATTTTATCCTTGAATCATCCTTATGGAATTTTCCAGAACGAGGCGCCAACAACGAGGCATTACAGCACTATAGACGCTTAGGTCTACAACCAATCGCACATTCTCGGGCCTTTCTGGCAAGCCGAGAAGTTTTGAATGGTTTACAATATGATCAGCATAAAATTGTGTAGGTGTTCAGTGTTAGTTATACTTATAATAGTTTTGACTAGGCCCATGCTTATCATTTTATGAAGATTTATAAGCATATGACTTCCACGGACACCCATCCACAGACCAACGATCTGACACATTGATAATTGTTTTAATACGATATTCATCTGATATTTTTTATGTTCTTAATTTCTTCCGTTATTTTAGAACTCACTGTTACGATTTTTTGTAATAATTTATCAACAGTTACTGAAATGTACAAACACATGGATAAACACAGAACGTTTTTATTTTAGTTGAACATGTTTTGCGATGACACAGATCTTGAAAGCAAGTAATAAGTCGAAAACTGTCCAATATGTCAGATAACGAATGGTATGGGATTGTTCTAGGAAGTGTTTTGCTTTATAACTTTAAAGTTAAAACATTTCACCGAAATTAAGTTGTACACTACCTGACAATGTCCAAGAAACCAGGTCACTTGGTACAACATAGTAGTTTTACTGTTTGTCATTTATATAGCGCATTATGTTTTCGATTATTGCTTTTGACAAAGAAGAAACGACGTGTATTGATGATTGTCCACTGGATAAAAACTACCATTATAAACACATTGAATTCGCAATACCGAGTTTCAAAATTTGAAATTATGAACGACCGTTAATTTTGTCTTTGGTCAAGTATTCGGCATAATGGATTACATTTGCATTCGTAATATCATTATCTAATTTTCAATACGGAGAGAGATCATTTCTGTTACATAAGGAACATTTATTGTAGACCTGAAGTATGTTCAAACATAGAAGCTCCTCTCGTTGAACCAATCAAGATTTTCCAACATGTCATAAGTATCTGCCTTATTCCTCTGATAAATTGAATAAGACACCAGTTGAATTAATAACCCTTTATTACATGTAATTAGTAAATATATAAACATTTGTTTATTCCAACACCCCTAGTGACATTTCTTGGTCTTGGCTTTTAGACATTGAGTAAAATTATGTAAATTAGCTGATTGTTAATTACAACAATAATTTTACAAATGGAAATGCCATTTGTGCATTGACAACAAATTGGTAAAGGTCAATAACACATCATTGCCTAAAATATAAATGAATCAAATATCCATATGTGCAAATTCATTCTTTCCGGTACACGGCAAAGAACATGTGTGCAAAATGTTCAAATAGCAAATTGCTCAATAACTATATATACAAATTCAATAATTGCAATCAATATATATGCAAGAAACTAAATTGGTTAACTCGGACTCCGGTGAACGGCACAAAATTGTGCAACTCCAAATTGAATAATGTCAAATTGACAGATTTAGTGTACAAATTAAACAGGAACAATACATGCATTCTTCTACATGGCGGAAATGGACACATGCTCCACATGTGCACATTGAAGCCACCGCCACCAAGTGGGGGAAGCGGTTAGTTCCTCCAGCCTAGACCATGCCGCACATCATATAAGTAGAATATTTTTGACTAATAAAGCTTAGGATGCACATGTATCCCTTTTGTCTTAAATTGTTCAATTCCTGCACAAATTGCATTAACAAATAACTCATTCCCTACTCTGGACAAGTGAACACCATCATTTTCAAAGAGTAATTCATCACTGGAATTTATATCTTGATATTTATTGTACCATCCCCCATCTTTAACAACTACAGAGGCAATGGAGCTGTTCAACCTTTTCAAAGATTTGTTCATGGCTTTGACATTTACTGAATATCTCCATTCCCTTCTGGGTAGCAACTGAGACGATATTATATTTGTATTAGGCAAAAGTAATTGATGTTTGCCCAAAGTAAATTTCATGCTTTCTATCAAGCTTTTCAAATTTGTGTTACCAACATCATTAGCACCACAATGTAAAATCAGATATTGTCGTTTGTCATTAATTTTCAACAAAGTTTTAATTTTCCTATACATATCTGACCATACCATACCCCCTTTTCTTTGCCACCATATATTTATCCATAGCCTTTGTAGTCCTAAGCACACTCCACCTGGTCTATCCCTGGCTGCAACAAATGCTCCTTTAACTATTGATGAACCCACAACACAAACTTGAAATTCTGAAATAACACTTCCACAGATTGTGATTGTTTTTATCTTATGCCAAATGAAGTAAAACACTAGATTCTGATGTATGATTTGTAAGCCTTAGATTTCCACTCACCCGCTTTACAGATTTCATCATCAGATATACCTAACTTGGCTGCATTAGTAGCTGCACCTATTCTGAATGAATGTGAATTATACCTAGTGCTGTCTACCCCGATTGCTTATAAAGCTTTGCTTAAAACTGATTTGAACTGAATACGTGTAAGCACCTGACCCTCAAAGTGACAAAATAAATCCCCCTGCTTAATGGGTCTTACTCTCAAACAGCCAGCCATTAATTTCAACAGGTTTAATGTTAGTCAGTGCTTGGCTGGTTTTCCCCTTGGTCAGCTTTTGAATGCTAAAATTCGATTTTCATAAAACTTTGGTCAATGGAGATTTCCAGGTTTCTGAACTGCACCGCATGACCTACTGATTGTTTTTTCCTTCAGTGATCTCACCTACTATAAAATATAAAAATGACATGCCATAAGCAGCTGCAAATAATTTTGCTTCATAATTATTAGTACATACAGTTGGTAATACTTTCAAAATGTTTTGCAAGATGTGTGTTGTTATTGGTAATCTAATATCCTTGGTCTTAGATTTTCTTGTATGATCTTCTAATAACTTTTTGACTATGAAGTTTTGAGTTACATCTGTGTAATTGTTTAACTTAAGATAATATGCAATTCCTGACATATAAGTCCTTGTTGTTGATTCCCCAAAACCCTTCACTGACATGTAGCCTATGAATTGTAGAATTTGCTCCAATGGAGGAGGCCAACGCTTTTCCAGGATGAAATCAACTCGAAATTCATCAAAACAAGTCAACGCTTGTCTGTAAGTATCTTGTCTATTGTGTGCTTGTCTGTAAGTATCTTGTCTATTGTGTGCGGTTGCAATCTGGAGTAATTTGTTTACTTCATTACTGTTATCAATACTAGAAATTGTTGTGGAATGATCTCTGGTTGTTCGTCTGCCTCTGGCACTAGTCTGAACCGATGAAACTGTTTACGAGATAAAGAATCTACTATGTTATTTTGTTTCCCTAGTATGTGCTGTGCTTTAACCCATTCTCTACCGGCACATTTTAGAGGTTTTTAAAGACTAAATGACAGTATTTTTAAATCGATTTAAATCTGCATGTATCACGACTTGGGGTAGGCATATGACATATAATTTTGTTAGGAATTGGACAGGGAACAATTTCTTATAAGATTTGTCAAGGTATCCCATGACTCCAGAGGTCTACGGGGTCAAAGGTAATATAAGTGCACATTTTTGCAATCTTTTCTCTCTGAAATATATATATTACGACCCCTCTCACTAGATTAGAGTCAAAAATAGGAAAATCTAAATGTATGAGCTAATGTGCCTTTTAAAATACTACAAAAACATCACAATCAAACTAATCAATTTTATTGACAAACAAATATTTTTGGTTGCTAAGTAACAACACTCATAGTACCATAATTTGCCTTTCTGCATCCATTCGACACAATTTAAACGTAATTACATTCCATGATGATTAGTAAATGTCACATTATTTTAAAAATATAATCATTAAATAGATCTTAATCATTTTAAAAGGTTTTTAACAAAAAATATGATGAAGAGAATTAAGGTCAAAGCTCATCAAATGGAAACTTCGTACTTTTTATACTTGTCCATCATTTTCTAATAATATGACGTTTTGCCATTATGAGCACATTGCCATTATTAACTAGAATAAGTATTGCAACATTAAAACAAAGATCTTTCAATTATTGTTAATCTAAAATATTTTTTTTTTATTCAGTTATATTTGGTTGCTAAGCAACAACACCTTATCAAATGTTATCAAAAAGTACTAACTGTTTTTCCTCCCCAAATTCAACATATACGAATGTTCAAGTACTTACTTTCGATCACTAGATTTAAATGTACCTGCATCATATTTAACAAAAGTGTTCTTATATTCAAGCTCTTGAAACATATTATCAGAGGTAACTGTAGTACACATTTAATAAATGTGTTAGATGCACAGTCAGATTAATTTTGGTAAAGGTAATCTTTTTACTATGCATTTCATTATTCTTTTTAAACTGGAAATCACAATATCAGTTTTTAAAACTAGTAATACCTGTACAGTTCCTCTTCAGTGAGAGGCTGCAAACTTCCTTGGGAAGTATATGGCAATCCTTCCCCCTAGATATGACCATCTCAGCATAATGGTTGGTGGCAACACAGATGGAGAAAACCAAATCTTCTGTCAAAGACAGCTTCATAAAATCTGCAGTTCTCCGAAAAATATGGTCCCATATCTGAAAGAAATTTGCAAGTAAAATCAGTACTGGCCACCATACCTTATTTGTCAGCATTTAGAAAACGTGTCATACCTTATAATTAGAAACAGAATAATGATTATCCGTGTTTTGTCTCTTTCTGTATGTATGCGATCCCTAGTAATGCAGAAAAAAATTCCAGTAAAATGGTACACGCATATCAGTATACCATAATTCCATTTGTGAATGTATTATAGACAAGTTATCATATTGTAAATCATCAATTCATTTCTCAAATTTCCATATATTCATTGTAAATAATCCATTAGTTTATATGCTTGATATCATGAATGATGCATTTTCATAGCTATTCATTTGTATATATAATCATTATGCTATTCATTCATCACCATTTCAAAAATCGTCATGCATGTTGAGCTTTAATATTTGAAAGTACCATTTGCAATTTAATACATTACTTTTAAATGTTCCATGATGCATGTCGTTTCTGTCTGCCCAGAGGAATGGGAATGCATTCTGCCTTTTTTCCCCCTGGTATCAGGTGAATTTTCATTCGAGGATGAATGTGCTTCACATGGGAGGGGGTCATGTTACGAAAACGGTACCCCAGTGCCAATATAATGGCTATCATTCCCTAAAAGAATACATATACAACATATGAGGCGATCCCAATTGGGTATAGATTATAAATGGAGTGAAATTTATTGTAGTTTTATATACGAATTGTATTTTAATACGATATGGTTTATATTTACCGAGTGTTATACTACGGTGAGGCTGTGGAACTTGTCATCCCGAAATTCCTCGCCGATAATTTGTTTGTATTATATATAATTGATGGTATCTGCATATCCGTATTTAGCAACCCCATCAAGAAACCCGTAATATAAGCAATCGGCGATCTCCATTCTCCAAGCAACGACAAACGGCCATAATTGCGCCATATAGCACATGTCCACTTTCAGTATGACTAGATTATGCTTTAACTGAAAATGGCGGGTGTTTACATGTTGTACGTGACGTCAACAATCGAGCCCGACGTCAATAAATACGTTGATCAGCTGTCTGCTAGAACAGAACTGGACAGGTTCATCTATCGCCAGCATGTCTGGGAAACAGATGAATAGATGGGTAAATATTATTGGGAATCGCTGATGGGAGTTGACGTTTGTTTGGTATAACATGAATTTAATTTACATTTGTGATACTAGAGTTATCTATTTTGAAGGGTTAAACTTTATCCCATAGTTGTTGGGAGCCAGAAAAGTAATTTGGTCATATATATTTATTAGATTAGTAGTTTTTCCTATAGTTATTGGGAGAAGTTCTGATGATCCATCAAATTCAACTTTTCGTAATAAACTTTTTATAATCATTCCTGACTTATCTTTTGTCCAATGTACAGACTTGGGAAACCCACAGTTGCGAAGGGGTATAGCATCACCCCGCCACAGGAAAACGCAACATTCGAATCATTAAGAAAATACTTTCTTATGAAGCAATATTTATTTAAAAACTTTAACGTGAGAAAAATCTCTTGCTGTGACCTTCAATGCGACATTTAGATATATCTACGACGTTTTATCTATTAAATCAAGATAGGCTACTGACAAACAAGTTGATAGTGCAGGGGTTTCAAAAGTCTCATTAAAGTCAACATTCCGCAAATTCTATGGTCGTTATAACGATCTGGTTTCCCAATACAACCTATCATTGAGTCAATGTTTCATACCGATTGTTAGACCGTTCTTGGCACAATGACTTTGACTACGGATAACTCCGTTTACCTGATCAAGATATAAGACTCACGGCGGGTGTGACCGGTCGATAGCATTCGGAACATCACTCTGCCTTTTCCGGGGAATAAGCCTCGGATGTGATAGGTAGCTATTCACGGACTACTTTTTGGTCAAATGGTTACAATTGTAAAGTCACATGATCATAACATGTCGACATTGGATAACTGAACATATTGTTTGAGAGATAGGAGAGACTTATTGACAATAGCAGGGACTAAAGCCGCGTCTGAAAGAGATATTTGGGTAAAACTGAAAGATACCGTTGGAGAATTTGCATTGTCAGAGAAAAATAAGATAGGTTTACCATGTGCCAATATTTTGGATACATTCTATGATTTTAAGTGTACGGTGAGGGATAATGTGAAACTTCAAGTTGACGATGTCGAGGAAGTTAGGTAGTGTTAAAAAGTTATGTGTAACACCCCAACCCCAACTCCATAAAGACGGCGTGTGTTTGGGATTGACTCGATCAAAAGAGGGGTCCAACAACAATCATCAACATCTCCAGTCACAAGCAAAGAGAAGGCCAGGAAAGGTCTGCAGTATTCAAGTAAGCTTGATTATAGCTGTATTGTATCAGGGGCAGATCCAATGTGTAAAATGAAGGTGTTCCACTCCTAATTAACCTGGTACCCTGGGGAAATATGTTCAGTAAATCTCAAACGCCTTGGTCACAATATAATGACATTTTATGTGTCACTCAGGATTTGAATAAAATGTTAAGAACTACTCTTATTTTTTCCTGATGGTATACTGTGAAACAATGCTACCGATTTGGGACCTTTCACATTGCAGATTTTGTTCTTATTTTGGTTTGACATCAAGTACTTTGCGTTAGTTTGGAACCAAGAAAGGTTAATTAAATTGAAAATTATACGTGTGATTGGTGGCAAATTAGATTGCATGTATTTGTACAGATTATTTGCTTGATGAAATTAAAGAAAACGTATTTAAAGAAGTATAGCGCACTTGGTATGTAATTTCGCCTACATAAATACTTTTTTAAAAAATATAATTTTTTTTACAAATATTGTTATACAATGTCAGTTTATACTTGTGTTTATCCAAATTACTCAAAGATATCTATATGTTGATAGTATCTCTATTTGATAAGCAAAAACATCAACGTGATTAGATATAATATATAGTAGATGTAACGTAATGGGCCTTTTAAAAATGCAAACTGATGCAAAAGGCCACACTAAACCAGGAATAAAACACTGAAATTGTTTTACTTGAGTATGGCTGTACATAAATCTATTTGAGGAAATTTGGTTTAAGATGGCCCTCTTGTTGAAAATGGCTAAAATATGACAATAAATTTCTCCAATGTTGCCAGGGGCCCATTGGATTGAATGTATTTTATCATGGTTGTTATTTTATAAAAGTCACATATATAATTTATATAAAAATACATAATATCACTATATGTATAATATATTTCAAATATTTGTTACAAGTATTTTTCAAAGTCCGTATAGCTACATGTATAATGATAAATATTTAAGGATAGTATATAGTGGTCTCTACACAGTAGTCAAGTCACATTAATTTACAATTGACAAACGCCATCAAGTTGCTAATAAAGAGCACAACTATCGGAACGTGGAATGGCCGCACTCTGTATGCCTGTGGAAAGATCCACGAGCTGATTCACGAGTTAGATCGATATCGCTGGGACATCATCGGGCTGTGTGAGGTCAGGTGGACTGGCTTTGGTGAAACCTGTACTGACGAAGGCCACAAGATCTGGTACTCTGGAAAAGAGCGGAAGCACCAACACGGGGTGGCATTCATCGTAAGGAAAGAGATTTTCGGAAGTGTCATCAGCTGCACCCCCATCTCCAGCAGGCTGATCTCCATTCAGCCAGACCACACAACATGACCATCATCTAGGCTTTACGTCCCAACTTCAGACCACGATGATGAGGAAGTTCAAGTTGAAGGGTACTGCGGCATGAGAAGTACACCAGCGATGAGGCAAGAGCACAATACCAGAAGACGAACAGGGAGGTCAGAAAGAAAATGAAGGCAGTCAAGGAGGACTGGATTGAAGATCAATGCAAAGCCATAGACAAAGGAATGGCCACAGGTAACAGCAAGGAGGCTTACAACACCCTCAAACCCTCACCAAGACCAGCCAGCCTAAGACGCCTGTCATAGAGGACAAAGATGACAATCTTTTGACAGACAATGAAGCAGTCTTGGAAAGGTGGACTGAATACTGTAGTGGCCTCTACAACTACCAGCTTCACCCAGACACCAGCATACTGGAAGACGCACAGGTTCCCGATGACGAGGAAATCAGTCCCTCTGTATTAAAGGAGGAGGTGGAAAAGGCAATCCTCAGCTTGAAACCAGAAAAGTATCCAGGAGTGGACAACGTCCCCACCGAGCTGTTGAAGTGTGGAGGAGAAGCTACAACAAAGACCCCCACAAAACTCTGTCAGAGGATATGGAAGGAGAAAAGATGGCCAAGAGAATGGACTCAATCCCTGATCATTCCATTACCAAAGAAGGACAACCTAAGACAATGCCCGAACTATCGGACAATAAGCCTCATCAGCCACCCTAGCAAATTCATGCTCAGCGTCATCCTCAACCGACTGAAAACCAAAGCGGAGGAGCTGCTGGCAGAAGAACAGGCAGGATTCAGAGCTGGCCAGAGCACAGTGGAACAGATCTTTAACTGCAGGGTGCTGATTGAAAAACATCCCCAACACCAGCGGGACCTCTTCACAACTTTACCGATTTCAAAAAGGCATTCGATAGAGTTTGGCATGATGGTTTATGGAAGATCATGAGAGACTTGGGCATTGATGACCATCTGGTACAGGTGATCCAGGCCCTCTACATGAACTCAAGCAGTGAAGTCCTCTTGAACAGCCAGTCGGGAGAGTTCTTCAAGACGACAGTTGGTGTGAGGCAAGGGTGTTTACTTTCCCCCGTCTTATTCAACCTGTTTTTGGAGAGGATTATGCAGGAGACGCTCCAGGACCTTCGATCGCAGTTGGTGGAAGACCTCTCTGTAACCTCCGATTCGCTGACGATATTGACCTCATGCGTGGCAGCAACAGCGAACTACAGGACCTCACCAACAGATTGGTGGACAGTGCACGGACCTATGGCATGTAGGTCAGCACAGAAAAGTCCAAAGTGATGGTCAACAGCACAAGTGACATCATTGTAAACATCACTATGAACGGAGAGACCTTAGAGGAAGTGACAAGCTTCAAATACCTGGGGGCAACGCTATGCAAGAATGGTACCTGCACTGGAGAAATCCGAATCAGGATAGCCACAGCAACATCAGCGATGGCGAGGCTCAATGGAATATGGAAGAGCAGCATCAGCTTCCACACAAAGTACAGACCATACATGTCTCTCGTAATCTCCATCCTTCTGTACGGATGTGACACATGGACAATGCTGGCTGAGACCGAAAGGAAAGTCCAGGCTTTTGAAAACAAGTGCCTACGGAAACTGCTCGGCATCCACTACTGGGAGCATAAAACCAATGAGTTCGTCAGAGACAGGGTCACCAGCCTGGTGGGCCCCCAAGAAACTCTGCTACAAATGGTCAAGCGACGCAATATGGCCTGGTTTGGTCATGTCCTACGTCACGACAGCCTCGTAAAGACGTACTACAGGGCACCGTGGAGGGTGGACGCTGCCGCCGCCAAAGGAAAAGTTGGACAGATAATGTGAAGGAGTGGACAACAATATCCATGCCAGCACTCAATACAACGGTCCAAGACAGAACCGAGTGAAGAAGGGTCTTTGCTGCTTCATCCCTCTTGCCTTCCCAACGACGCCACCCGTCGCGGGATTGATGATGATGATGATGATGATCAAAACATTTATGCCCTTTTGCATTTATATACTTCAATACTGATGTATAGAAACATATTGATTTTTTAACATGATTATACATATTAAAAGTCGTTTCGCTTAAAGAATCCAATGTACATAACATTTTATGCTTGTATATTCTACAGGCTACATAAGTAATAAGTAAATTTAAGGATTTGAGTTTATCATTTTGTTCTAGAAAAAATCCAACAACAATGTGTTTCCATTGAACTTTGAAGGATAGATAACTGCTAACAGTGTGCCATATATTTAAAACATTATAACACTCGTAAATCAAATGTTTTGTAGTCTCAACTTGCTTACAATGTGTACATTCATTCTTTACATCTTTTTTTCCATTCAACCACACTGTATGTCCTTAGATTTGAGCGATGAACAAACTATTATGGAATGCTGGATGTGATGATTTGATTTAAAAGTTATGTTTCCTTTTCATGAAAGGTGAAGATGACGAACAGCGATCAATCTCATAACTCCTACAAGCAATACAAAATAGATAGTTGGGGAAACACGGACCCCTGGACACACCAGAGGTGGGATCAGGTACCTAGGAGGAGTAGATATCCCCTGTCACACCCGCCGTGAGCCCTATATCTCTTAAAATTTTCACTTTCTATTTCAGCTGATGAGAAGACTGAACAAGGTTCACATTACTTTACCAGGAGAAAGTAAAATCACACTTGTGAAAGAGTTTGGAAAGTGCAATATGGACAATATTTGTAAGGACATTCCAAGTGGTAAAGATGGTAAGCTGAATGGATTGATTGATTGTATCTTGCTTAACGTCTCGCTCGAGAATTTTTCACTCATATGGAGACGTCACCAAGACCGGTGAAGGGTTTCAAATTTAGGCCTACATATGTATGCTCGGCGCTTACGGCCATTGAGCAGTGAGGGTTCTTTCGCGTGCCACACCTACTGTGACACGGGGCATCCGTTTTTAAGGTTATCTCCGAGGACATGTGACATTCACACTTGATGCCGAGCGTTTGGCGATGGAACTGCCACTACCTCTTTTAAAGACTTAGGTCTGTCACGGCCAGGATTCGAACCCCGGGCTTCCGAATGCGGGGCAAAGGCTCTAATCTCTCGGCCACCCCGGTGATTTTAAGCTGAATGGAGACAACTTGGACATTTATGTTCAAAACAATGACATCAGAATGCAAAATTCAAACAAAGACTATTTTTTTTTTGCATCGGATTGGACACCATTTCGTCTAACTGATATCGACTTTCAGAATCATTTGAGTGCAAAAGAAATTATTTCCAACATAAGGACAGAAGAAGTGTCTGCTGAAAACTTTCTAGTGACGGACTATTTATCTGCCATTCTTGGTAGAGTTATGATGACGAATTGTGAACAGTTTAAGTGGTTGAATGCTATTCTTCCAAAATACTTCCTGTATCAACTTTCTGATGTTATGTCCAGAAAAACAACAAGTAACGTGTTGTCCATAATATTGAAGAATGAAGCAGGTATGATGATTGCATCAGTATTTTGGACCCTAATATGACACAACTTACAGATTGTTACAACAGATCAGGTCGAGGTTGGAATGAAATGACAAGATGTGTTTGTTACAGTTTGATAGTTTCAAGGTGTTTGATAATTCTATTGTTGGCATGATTAGTATTTGATTTTTAAGGGGTTTTTTTCTTTGTTGCACTTTTACTGGTTTTTGGTTTTTTTTTTTTATACATTTAAACGTTAAATTTTCGACTCAACCCGCGTCTTTATCAAGAGACATATATTACATATACAAATATCACACGCCACAAAAAACGACGAATATTAATAATCTACATTGTTAACAAGAATGATTGACTGATATACCGAATTGAGAAATATTGTTTCGTTGTAAGCGTGTTTACAAATGATGGTGTAGAGAGTTTGTACCATGATCGGGTCGGGATGAAAATAGAATAATTTTTTTCAAAATTATAGAAATCCGACGAATTTAGAGAGAAAACTTCCAAAACAACGTGATTGGGCAGTTTTTGCCCCGCACTTAACGCCCCAGGGGTGCAGGGGCCCTTGTCCCAAAGATCATTCATACCAAATTTGAAAAGAATTGGAATGATAGTTATCAAGAAGTTAAAAATTTCTACACATTTATTAGCTGACCATTTTGGCCCCACCCTGATACCAAAGCCCCTACCTCTGGGATCATCCAATTTACAATTTTAGTAAAGGACTATCTGTTCTTTCTAAATATCCATTTAGTTTCAATTTAGTATCAATAGCACCAAGGAAGATGTTATTTAAGTGTTTTACACAAAAACGCTATATACTAAGTTTGAGTCCGCCCTGGGGTCAGAACCCCTACTCCGGGGATCATGGAAATTAAAATTTTGGTAGAGGTCTTCCTGCTCTACATCACTATACATTTAATTTTTCTTACACATGTGCGGTTGTGGAGATTTTTGAAAATTGGTCAATTTTGGGCAGTTTTTGCCCAGCCCTAAGAGTCCTGAAATTTACAATTCATGCCCCTCTTGTCCCAAAAATGCTTCATACCAAATTTGAAAAGAATTGGAATAGTAATAATCAAGAAGTTAAAAATGTTCAATTGTTAACGCGCGACAACCAATCGCAATAGGTCGCCTGAGTTGACTTTTATGTAATAAACTAAATCTTTATTTTATTTAATAAAAATAATTCAGTCAATAACAGAGCGATATCGTGGACCTTTTTTGCATAGCTTTCATCTTTGGCAATTTTCTTACGAGACAGGTGATTTCGTCGGATTAATAAAAAACTTGCATTCCCCGTAATTCATATTTTTTCCTTCCATTTGGAAAACATCAGAACTCTCCATGGCCATAAGATAAAAAGATGCTGCGAAGTGCTCCGAATAGGTTTGTGTTAGTTGATCAGGTCAGGGTTGGAATCAGTCAGCAAAATAGTCATAAAGTGAAAAATCAGTAGAGGTATACATACATACATGTACATACATTTAAACTTTCATGCCAAAATCGTTACAAATTAAAGTTTGCAGTATACATGGATATGAAGTTTAATGTTTCAGCGTGTTATAGGCAAGTATAAACCCGAGAACAGGCGAAATCGATCCCCAAAAATTCAAAGATTTAGTAATTTATTTCCGGAGAAAATTACAAACTTACAGTAGACAAAAACAATGTCTGATGATTTTTTACCACCTACCTGAATTCACACCCGAGAATGAGTTGTCACAAATCGGCCGTTCCTTTAAAGGAGCTTTAGCTGTCATTTTGTCAACAAAAATTTAATTCAATGAAAATTGCTCTATATTATATATTTCAATAATAATACCAATAATATTTAATTATTTCAAACACATTTTTTATCCTCAAACCAAGCACAATATGTGATTTTGGTCATTAAATACTTATTGTCTTGCAAGACAATAATTCCTCCTGATATACTAGTATTTCTTTACACTAAAAGCAATTATCTAACGTAGTTTTATTAGTTTCTCTTGTATTTGTACAAAATAAATGATTTTACTAGTCATTAATATATATATATATATATATATATATATATATATATATATATATATATATATTTCTATGCCATTGAGAGATTATTGAGAGAAAAATAGTTGCCATCACTTTCACAGCTATTGCCCTTCAACTTGAACTTTAATATCGAAATTTATCACACAACATTAATTTTCCCGGTTGCAGTACACAGGTTCCGAAAAACGATATGAACTCATAACACAGGTTCATAATTATGCAAATTAGGTAAGTCAATCATTAATGCGCCATTTAAACAAAACAACATGTCATCCATTGAAATTGTTAAGATTGAAAGCAAAAGATCTTGTTGTTCCAAGAAGATTTTGTGTCTTTTATGAAGTGAAATTAATTTCAAGTCTCTTGAAACTGTGACGTAGCGAAGACGAATCGAATTGAAAGCAAAAATTTCTGTGACATTCGAGTTGTGAAATAGACAGTAAATTAAAATGTGCGTTTAATGATAGTTGTGTGATAAACAGAATCTTACACTCGTGCTTATGACATATGAAATTCGTTACCGGATTTGAATATTTCCCCGAGCCCGGTAACTCATTCATTATTATTTTTCCCTATATAAAATACCAAAATTATAATCTCTTCCAAAAATAAAAATTTCCCCCTATTTGCCGATATTATTATTATATCGCAGCGATAATAATAATCTGTCCCGAATCTCAGATACCAAATTATAATTTCATCCCCAAAAGAAAAATATTCTTTATTTATATATGACATTATTATTTATATAATTATAAATACTGCCGCAATAATTATAAAAACTGACCCGATTTAAAGTCACACATTATCTTTATGAATATAATCTTTCCACCACAATAATAATTACTGAACATCGCCAACAATAATTATCTTTTTTATTTGAACGCTACAGAATATAATCTGTACTGACAATAATAATTCTGGACCAGCCAAAAAGACAAGATTATTATTTGGACGCTTGAAACAGAAAACGTTTGTCTGACTCGGATTCACAATAATAATCTCCGACTTCAGATTGGCAGATATTATATGAAGCGTGAAGGCAGATATTATTTGAAGTGTGAAGGCAGATATTATTTGAAGCGTGACGAAAAGAAGCACCCCATTGAGAGAGATTAGCACGTGACGCAAGCGGCACGTATGATTGTAGTACTTTATTGTCTGACAGACCTAACCGTTATTCAACTTATTGACTCATGGATAGAGGTAAGGCTACAATGACATGTGTGATTATGTGCAACGGTCAGGTACCTCATTATCTGTTAGGGGCTCTAAAAAACTTAACATTGGCCATATTCTCAGACTAGGGTCATAGGGTCAGGTACAGGTATTCATCATTAAGACATTATCAGTGGGTTTTAATGAATTCATTCTAAATTCCCTGTTACAACTGATGTCACCAGCATCTTCCTCGTGAAAGAGTGTTCAAGCCATTGTAGCCCCATCATTTAATGCTCCGATAGATAAATATGTATGAATCACTACATGTACATATATATTATGACCCTATCACTGATAGAAGTATAAGTGACACAACTTAGTCGCTAGTAGTAGTAGCCTGTTGTTCTCAAAATAAAATAAGGCAAGGGTATTCAGACTGTCGCAGTCATCCAGTTGCTTTCGGTGGGGTCGAAGAATGGGGAGGGGGGGGGGGGGTGCCAAACATCTCGGTACAATTGTCTCTATGTAAATCTATATATATATTATGGAGACACAATAATATTTTAGAATGTGATTAAATTGTACAGTCCCATGCACATAGTATTGGGGGATGGGACCCTCCTATTATTTTTTTAACATAAAGTTTAACTGTTACATTACTATGAAAATGTTCATGGACCCCCCCCCCCCCCCCTGGAAGTGAATTGAAATTCAGTCATGTTAAATGGAAGGAAAATAACTTTTGTTCACCAAATAATACCACTACCCCCCCCCCCCCCTTTGGTCTGTAATGTTCTATGGTGATAAATGTTTAGGAAAGTTAAATTCAATTGTAGATATACTGTAGAATTCATTTGTTGTATGTAATTGATATTGCTCTCTCCTATTCGTAGTGGCTTGATCACATTATACAATTATTGACTTTTAATGAGGTCTACTCGTAACTATATGGAACTAGTCGGGTATTGGTTGACCAAGACAGAGTAGACTGAATTCAAAAGTCAATAAACATTTTATTGAATAATCAGGAATTTTACAACATTTTTGACACTATAGACTATATAGTTCCTGCCTCCAGCAAATATAAACACAAAAGAAGATGGTGTTATGTAAAATAAAAACCCACCATAATTACTGGGTATAGGTAAACAGTTTCTGAATCAAAACTGTTTTTAAAAAGTGGAAAAGAGTATTATAACAATAAATATTCCATCAATAAGTAATAAAGGTGTTTTGTCTCTTTGATACTTGGCGTCTGCCATTGTGTATCTTCACAACGACACATCCGTTAAAATGTGCAATTTGATTGGTTGATAAAATTGTAAGCAAATCTAACCCGAATAAACCTCCTGGAACTTCATTTGAGGTGAACTCACTCTGAGTTACACCCATTTGGAAAGAGAGTCTGGACCAATCAAGAGAACTTCAGTTCCTGATAATTTGATAAAGTATCATATTAATCTTTAACCTCATGTTACACCAATGGCAAAAAATTGCTTCAGTTTCAATTAACAATAATTACTAAATATTAATGTCGCCACTTTATCAGGCAGGCGGTCTGGGGGCTGCCTTGAGGCCTCCAGGGGGTCCAAAGCAAAGCCCTGATGGGGGCCCAGAGGGCAAAGCCCCCGGAAGCTCCTGGATTTTTACAGATTTTATAGGGCTTGAAATACATCTCCTATTTAAGTCATTTGTACTATTTTCTATTTTTAATAAGGTGAAATAAGTATCAGTTTTATCGTTTAGTATACTTTTCTAAACAAGATACCACGATTTACCTTAAATTTGAAAATTTATGGGGGGGGGGGGGTTGCCTCCCCCTTAAATCCACCACTGCCCTTGGATTTCATAAGATAATGTTTTATATCTATAACATATATGTTCAACTACAATGTGAATTGAAGTTAGGTTATGTCATGACCCTTAGGTTGGGATTACAATGAAAGGTGATGAACGAACAGTGATCAATCTCATAACTCATATAAGTAATACAAATTAGAAAGTTGGGCAAACACGGACCCCTGATACTAAATTGGTTGTCGTCCGCTGTCATGCGTTAACAATTGAACATTTTTAACTTCTTGATAACTACCAGTCCAATTCTTTTCAAATTTAGTATGAAGCATCTTTGGGACAAGGGGGACATAAATTGTAAATTTTAGGATTCCTGCACCCCTAGGACCTTAGAGGTGGGGCAAAAACTGTCCAAAATTGACCCATTTTCAAAAATCTTCTTCTCTAGAACCGCACGTTTAGGAAAACTTAATGCATTAAGATGTGCAGCAGGAAGTCTTTACCACAATTGTAAATTTCATGGTCCCTGGGGTAGGGGTTCTGACCCCAGGGTGGGGCCAAACTTAGAATATAGTGTTTATGTGCAAGTTTGCTGATACTGTAGAAAATCTAAATGCATTTATACCAAGGAATAGCAGAAAAAGATGTACAAAAAATGGTGAATTTCACAACCCAGGGTTTTGACTCTAGGATGGGTCCAAATTAGTATAATCTTTTAATGTTGATATACCTATTATGCCCCCCGCCCCCCTTCAAAGAAGAGGGGTATTTTGCTTTGCACCTGTCATTCGGTCGGTAGACCACATGTTGTCTGCTCAATATCTTGCGAACCATTCACTTGATCATAATGATATTTCATATGTGGGTTGGTTATGAGAATAGGACCCATATTGTTTTTCAGGTCAAAGGTCAATCTACTCTGGACATAGGAATAGACTGTCCGCTCAATATCTTGAGAACCCTTTGCTTGACAGACATCAAACTTGGTACACTGGTACATCCTAAGGAGTAGATGACCCCTTTTGATTTTGAGGTCAAATGGTCAAAGGTCAAACTGGACATAGGAATACACTGACCACTTAATGTCTAGCAAACTCTTTGCTTGACAGACATCAAACTTGGTACACTGGTATATCTTCAGAAGAAGATGACCCCTATTGATTTTGAGGTCACATGGTCAATCCACTCTTGACATAGGAAGATATTGTCCGCTCAATATTTTGCATTGATGATACTACTATCAATTAAATGATGTGTGTGTATAACTCTTTTCAATTTTGCACCCTAGGGGCATATGTGTTTTACAAACATCTCTTGTATTATGTGAAGCCTTTAATCAATGTATGCACTTATGAGGGCATTGAAGGTGTAAGAACACATCTTGTTTTATACTTTTGCTGAATGTTAAAATTTAGATTAGATTTCTGAACAGGAAATTATTTCTAGATTCCATAGCCCTTGGGAGTAGTGATAATTTTTCACTAGTACTCAGGTGACCGATAAATTTAGGCCTGTGGGCCTCTTGTTCAATTCATATACTGGGTATGTTGAATATGTCTAGAGATTCATTGTGCAATTATAATATTTTTTTTTTCGATTTTAGGTGCTTCACAATACTTCTATGCAGTTCAACAAAATACAGCGCCTCATTTACAGAGACTGACATATTTAAACAATTTCCAAGATATTGATGAAGATTTTACATGTGTGGCAACATCTATTTTGCATCAGCATGATCTGCCTTTGCCTGACACCTTGAGAGACTTGGACCTCTGCTCATCATCTCTACATATATCTGAGGGAGTGCATGATGCATTTGATGATTCTTTAACATCATGAGATGTTGTAAAATATACATTTGTTTCCATGACTTTGTACACTTGCTTTTATTGCCAGCTGATTTCTGTTCCATAGTTTTATGTATTTAACTAATCAGATACATTTTCAAGTATTCACATTTTCTGGGGGTGTTTTTTTTATCCTTGAAATATTTTAAATGTGGAGCTTTACAGAATTTCATTTGGTATGAATGCTAAAGGCTATTCATGGACAGAATTTATTCTTTGAACTCTCCCATCCCACTCCACCATCCCCTACAAAAACACCCATGAATTTTGTCCAAGCCATACCTTTGTACTGTTAAACTTGCTAACCACAGAAGTTTACAGAATTTTTTTTTTATTTACTATGCATTTATATATTCAAAATGTTTAGCACCTTCTGATATGTATTATTAATGTCAGATATGTATGATTGTGTAATAAATTATATACATGTATTTATTGAATTGTCTTTGATACTTAAAGTGTTTGTGCTTTAATAGACTATGGTTGCCAAAGCAAGGTTCTGATCTAAAATAGTCATGTTGTTTGCTATAATGTAAATTACAGTATGCATCCACATACTTGTATATATATGTTTTAGACACTATGCCATGTGACATTGTTTAAATATTTTAGGGTTAATGTGATTAAGACAATATAACTCTTTGAACCATGATTGGTGTTGATTTCTCCTAAAACCCCCATTATAACAATTATTTAAAAGTATTTTGGAATTGATTCTCAGTTCAATGATATATCTTTCTTGTGTATGTACATGTACTACCGGTACGTCTCAAGGGGAAAAAAATGTTTAACCTTCTTATATGAATGGTTTTCTGGTAGTCATTCTTTGTTAAGAAACACTGGACCACTTGAATATGGCAGATGCTTTAACATGTTTTGGTTTTTATTATATTTCATGAATTGATATAAGGTCCATTTCCCTTTTGGGGGTGGCATGGAACCTGAAATGAACAAACTTAAAAGTTCTTTACTCAAAGATACTTTCTACTAAGTTTCATTGAAATGCCAAATGAAAAATTGAAAGAGGACTTGCAACAATGACATTCTGATCAGACAAGCTTATTGCGGTCTTTGGCTCAGTTGTATGGAGTGCCAAATCAATATAAACTCAAATAATTTAAGGCATCTTTAATTATTTTGAAGATACTATCAATTCATTTGAAGCATGCAACAAGTCCATGATCTCTTCAAATAATTTTAACATATTTTCATTTCAGAATTTTTGCATACATTAATTGAATTGGTGATAGCAGCAATTATTCTGCTGAATTGATGTGCGCTATGATTGAATTGTTGCTCTCTTCAAATGAATTGATGATATCAACAACTGAATTGGTGCAAGCTACAATTCAATTGTAGAGAGCAATAATTCATTTAATGTGCACTGTAATTGATGTATTGCTCTCTACAATTGGATTAAATATAACATTAATTGACTGCAGATGTATGCAATATATTTCTTTTAGAGAGAACAACTAATCATCAATTCAACATTTCTATAATTGAATTAATGATCTTATTGAATTGTAGCTCTCTTCTGTGCATTAATTCTTATACAAAAACAGATTGAAATAATTAGATATATTTATACTGAGCTCCAAATTTGAATGTGAGCAGTATCTCCACCACATTGATATACACATCAATTAGATTAATGAAAAGCAATAACTGAATCGTGCACAAATTTATTGCATGACAATCATGGCAAATATAAGCCAGGGTTCTTAAAGCTTTCTCCTTGTAATCCTAAGGATATGTACAACAATATTTTGAAATTGAAAATTTTCAAATTTACTTCATTTTAATTTAATGTCAAAAATGCAGTTTTAGTAGAAATCTGGAGACTCGAACGCACAACCAGTCAGTTTGCTAACCTACTGAGCTACTTGGCTAGGTAGTTAAATAAAAAAGGAATAGATAAATGTTGCTGATACTGATTTTTTCATCCATGTTTTAAAAGGAAATCAGTCATTATGACGATGTAAGGGACCTCCTTAATTATACATTGTATGCACCCTTAGATGGTTGTGTGAATAGCTGGGAAACAATTAACTGCATGACGTATGTGTACTTAGTACCACCTTTGTGAATTATCTAAGCAGAAGGGTGGTCATGTATACAAAATGATGTGGGATTTAGCGGTGGAGGTGCTACTTAGTACTGACACGCCCACTCCCCGGATAGGGTTGTTCCCGTACCAGAAATGGACACCTCATGTGATGACACCCTATTCAGTACATTAAGAAATCAACATAAAACACAGATTAAAGAGATCCATGAAAGGTGAAGATAACTAACAGTGATCAATCTCGTAACTCCTATAAGCAATACAAAATAGAAAGTTGGGCAAACACGGACCCCTGGATATACCAGAGATGGGACCAGGTGCCTAGAAGGAGTAAGCATCCCCTGTCGACCGGTCACACCCGCCGTGAGCCCTATATCATTTTGCATAATTAAGCCCTAGGGTGGCCTGTGTTACGAAAAAAAAAAAACTGCCTGTGCAGCTGGCCAGTGTGTTTGATAAAATTCCCTTTCTATCTATCATGTCACAAAGATATAAAATGTTATACTCCAGTTCCAACAAAGATTTATTCATTGAATCATTCACATTTATCATCCTCCAAAAGAAACACATACCAGGATACCTTTTCGACAAACAATCATTTCCATAATAAAGTCAAAGTGAAACTATGTCACGTGATTTCCCTCTCGACCAACCGCTTGCACAGTCACGCATGAAATAATATCTGCCAATCTGAAGTCGGAGATTATTATTGTGAATCCGATTCAGACAAACGTTTTCTTTTTCAAGCGTCCAAATATTTTCCACCAACAATAATAATCTTGTCTTTTGGCTGGTCCAGAATTATTATTGTCAACTTACAGATTATATTTTGTAGCGTTCAAATAAAAAAAAAAAGATAATTATTGTTGGCGATGTTCAGTAATTATTATTGTAGTGGAAAGATTATATTTATAAAGATAATGTGTGACTTTAAATCGGGTCAGTTTTTATAATTATTGCGGCACTATTTATAATTATAATAATGTCATAAATAAAGAATATTTTTCTTTTGGGGATGAAATTATAATTTGGTGTCTGAGATTCGGGACAGATTATTATTATCGCTGCGATATAATAATAATATCGGCAAATAGGGGGAAAATTTTTATTTTTGGAAGAGATTATAATTTTGGTATTTTATATAGGGAAAAATAATAATAATGGGGGGGTACCCTACGGCTTTCCATACATAAGCACTCGTTCAAGATCCTTTATGTAATTCTGTAGAAAGTTTGTTACCACTGAATTTACAGGCTATTTATTCACATTAAACAATTTCTAGAGAATACCATTTCTAGAAAGTGCGCAATACAGACACACGGGTATTACATAATCTTTTAATTGAACTCGAACGAACATCGTTCTAAAAATAGAACGTCTAGATTCATCTCTAGTTCACGTGTCAAGCAAGTACAAACGTATTATACAAGTGGTGAGTTGTGTATAATACATAGCTGATAAATTAATTTTCCTACAAGGGTAACAGTCGGATAACATAACTTTGGTAGATACACGTGTTAGCTGATACCCCTTAAAATGTTTATTAACTTTTAAGGCATTGGAACAATTTATTATCATTTTACAGTGCAATGAAAATCACTTGAAAAACAACAATATGTTATATTTACTATTAGATTGACATTATGGAGATAGTCTTCATTTTACACAGTGTTCATCACGGTTGGGGTGGATTCTTTGCTCTGTGGGCTTGTGACGTAGAAACGACTGTAGTTTCTGGAGCTAACTGGCGGTTCTTGTTTCTCCGCATGATCAAAAACACGATTCCATTTAAAACTCCACCGATGTTAGAAAATGTCGTCAGAAACACGAGCATTGCCAAAGGAACGCTCTCCACGACTAGCTGCCAGGCACCATAAACCGCTATGGCCCACCACTGAATGATAAATACCAGTACAAACAATGACATGTTTTTGGCGACCTGGGTGGCTTTTCTTGTCGAATTAGCCTTTTCTCCAATAGAACCTAAAAAGAATGTAAAATAATCACAGGAGATTCACCCAACTAAAATAGGCGTTTCCAAAATTACTTTCATGATTACCGTGTATTGTGTTTCCAAAAATTGTCAAACTAAATATGTAATATATTTGTTTTTTTAAAGTACGGGAAAAGGTAATTGTTTTCGTCATTTATCGTACGGTGTTGATTTACACACGCTGAAAATGGTTTGTTCGCGGATTAAAAAGAAAATTGTGCCGTAAAATAATATTCGCAAAATTTAAAGTTCTCAAAAACACCGATCAGATATTTTTTCTGTAAACTGCTTCATGTCGTTCTTCAAGGTACCCGATGCCAAAAAAAAAAAAAAAAAAAAAAAAATCGATGAATTGATAGGCTAAGCTTTAAATGATTGATTGATTGATTGTATCTTGTTTTACGTTCCTCTCGAGATTTTTTCACTCATATGGAGAAACTGTTGCCACTGTTACAAATTTGAAAAGCAAAGCTTGGTATTATCTCGTGATATTGTAAATGCATTCGAAATCCGTTATTTTTGTAATTTTTAAAAGAGATACTTGTACTCAGCATCATGAATGTAATAAAATTATGCATGAAAAACTTTACGTATAAGAGCGACAACCAACCAGCTAATCGTTTTGTCTCCGCCCGAATCTTCATCCATGTAATTGAGTAGAGAATAATATTCAACGTTATAACAGTTAACACTGGTATTGTGGAGAAGAAAAGGGTAGAAATTGTTCCCGCTACTCCACAACTACAAGAGAAAATGATATTCTGTTGAATTCAATAAACTAATATCAAAACCTCAATTTCTTAGTTTGTAACAATTTAAACTTACTATGCTCCAGTCGGTCCCATTTCCCCTGCAATAGTGACACCAAGGCACTCCAAAAACGGAAATCCAAATGTCAGTATTAGAAGTTTCCAGTCATACTTCCCCAGACCTATGTTCTTACTAAATTTCATTAGAGCGAAGGCATTGATTGCAATTAGTGATACCAATATCATTTGCGCCGAAATGAACAAGAAAATGATAAAGCCGTAGTATTCGCACAATTCCAGTGGGTGGACATTGTCCTTAGTGACCGCCATATGAAAATGATCCATAAAGTGGGCTAAATTAAACAAACCATCACAAAGAGCCAGATAAACGACAAAGCGTTCGCATTTCGACCACGACTTAAAGAACGTCCTGGCAGATTTGGAACGAAAGGACGAAACAATCACGGCAACCGCCGAAACAAAGCTGCAAAGAATACACGTGAGTGCTACGGAGTGGATGATGTAAAAATATACAGTGCCAAGACCCTCTACCGGAACATTATAGCGCCAATCTACATGCACTAGAGACCCACTCGAGTTGGAGGACATTTCACACGCTCGTTGTCCGGCCACGAGGAAACAAGAGGTCCTGGCTTTTGATCCTAATCTTTATATGCTTATGAATATCCAATAAATCAATGCTTTTAAGAGGATTTTTGGCACTAATGTATTTTCATTGATTCTTTTAAAAACAAACTTTGTCCATCGATAGTAGGAAAAAAGTATATCACATGGAAATTGAAGATTTTAATCCGATGAAATGATATACTCCATCACCTCATTGTTAGAAGAACAGTAGCTAACGCAAGTAACTGCGTCTGTCCTAATAATGCCCATGTTATAAGGAAATTATTTTATGGCATGAAAGACGTAAACAATAGCGTTGTTCCCTACAGCTACGACCTGATGAATGCTTCATAATCCTTGAAGGGATATATATATATACTATATTGCAAATATCATTACATGGTCTTATAAACATCATATTATTTACAAAGGAATAAATGTTTTCGATTTTTTAGTTTCAATTAGTCTGTGTAATACTCGTGTGCGGTTCTCAAGTTCATGCTTTTTTTAAAGAAAACAAGTGAAGATAACGAACAGAGACTAGTCCATAAATCCTATAACAATGTAAAATCACCAGAAGAGCAAACACGGACTCCTGAATATACCTGGGGCGGGGTTCCTTGGAAGAGTAAGCACCCTCTGTTGCCCGGACACCGTATCCTTTCGGAATGCATTACACCAACATTTCATTTGCCTTTAGAGCGCCACATGAGATATATTCTGATTGAAACTGTTTGTACGATTATTTCGAACAAATACAGTCCTTAGAATAGTTTCATGAGGACTGCAATTCAACAAAAATATGATGAATTCAATAATGTACACGTATGAGTGAAATATTCTGGAGAGGGACGTTAAACAATATACAATCAATCAAGTTTGAATTTCATTTCAATACTTAATAAAATAATATATTGGTGTTCAACGTTTTTTCGCGTTTAAGTATGTCATAAAACCAATATTGTCAAATGTTATCGTTTCTATAGTTTTGGGATATCTCATGATGAAAAGGGTGACGATAACGAACAGTGATAAATCTCATAATTTATAATAAGGAATAAACATTAAAATTAAGAGTTGGGCAAACACGGGTCCCTGGATATACCGGTGGTCGGATCAGGTGCCTATGAGGTGTAAGCACCGCCTACCGACCGGTCACAACTTCCGTGAGCCGTGTATCTTGATAAGGTAAACAGAGCAATCCGTAGTCAAAATCAGTGTGCCAACAACGGCCTAACAATCGATATGAAAATGTATGATTGATTGGCTGTTTTCCGCCACACTCAACAATTTTTCAGTTATCTGGTGGCGCCCAGTTTTTATTGGTGGAAGAGAGAACCCAGATACAATGTACCTGGGAAGAGACCACCGACCTTCCGAAAGTAAACTGGAAAACTTTCTCACTTACCGGCGCAATCGGGATTCGAACCCGCGCTGAGCAGAGGTGAGAGGCCGTGTGATTTTGAGCGCAATGTTTTAACCACTCGGCCCTATATAAAAATGTAAGATAGTAAGATAGCATTTGACCCAAAGATAGGATGTATTGGCAAACTAGATCATTATAAGGACCATATAATTTGCGAAATACTGACGAGACTCTTGAAACTCATGTAATGTCAACTTGTATGTCAGTAACCTACCTTAATTTCAAAAGAGTACCGCAAACGGTATAATATATATACGCCCGTCGGACACTGAAATTCAACCTGAAGCATATTGTACACTATGAATTGATACAACACACAATCTGAATAGAAAAGCCTTAAAGTGGGTCATGGTGAACCAATCCATCTGACATGTGAACTGATTATGTACTTTTCTGAGAGTGAGGTTGTGACAAAATGTCGTTGCAATATCTATCTATGATGACAAAAAGTCCAGGAAAACATTTGATCTACTTTTAGCCCTAGAGAAGGTCATGGTGCACCAATTTAGTTGAAATGTTTGAAATATGAAATGATTATGCATTTCTCTGAGAGGGAGGCTGTGACTAAATTTCAGACCAATACCTGTGACCATACCAAAACAATCTGGAAAACTGATTGACCCACTTCTACCCCCTAAAGTACTATAAGTCATAGTGCGCCAATCCAGCTGAAATGCTAACTGCACTTGTATTCCTCCGAGAGGAAGTCTTTGACTAGATTTCATGGTATCCGTAACGAAAAAAAGTCTGGAAAACTCTTTGACCTATTTTTCCATAAAGTATGTCAATGATAGACCAATTCACCTGAAATGCAAACTGAACTTGTATTTCTCCAAGAGGGAGCCTGTGACTAAATTTCAGGGCAATATCTGTATTCGTAATGAAAGAAGCCCGAAAAACTGCTTCGTCTATTTTTAGCCCAAAAGTAGGTCAGGGACAGACCAATCCGGCTGAAATTCAGACTGAACTTGTAATCCTCCAAGAGGAAGTCTGTGACTAAATTTCAGGGCAATATCTATCCATAATGAAAAATGCCCGGAAAACTGTTTGTCCTACTTTTAGTCCTAATGTAGGTCACGGACGGACTGATCAATCCAGATGAAATAACAACTGAACTTGTATTCCTCTGAGAAGAAGATTATTTGTAAAGAAGCAGGTACTGTTTCTACAGTCATCTGGCCCAGAAAATTTATGATTTTAATAGGAGTCCCAAAATCTGCCATTCGAATAAAGAATATATAAGCAAAAACAAACTACATTTAATTTGATCCAAAATTCCTTCGTGCTGTAATGACAAGAGTGGCATAAAATTGCTAAAAATGCCAAAATCAATGAAAAAAAATCATAAATTCAGGGTGTTTTCCTTTCAGAAAACATGCAGCCCATGCGTCGAGCAAATTCATATTCAAATACATTTTTTATCGTCTATTATAATAAACAATATATATTAATTTCATTTTGCTCGACAGAAGGGCACACCTTTTCCTAGGCAATAATCTGGATGAAATTTAACAGTTAGCAAGCTCTTTTTGAAAAAAGGCGGGAAAAAGTCTTATTCATGACGTAATAATGCTATCAAATAAGCAATAACTTTGATTTAAAGTTGAGATAGTATACCTGGCATATATTTGACTTACAGATCAAGCTTAATTCAAGACACATTTAAAACAGAAATTTTGGGGGCCTTTTTATATACACAATCGTACCTTGTTCTTTCAGGGCAATATCTGTAAGGAAAAAAGTCCGGAAAGCTGTTTGACCTATTTATAGCCCTTACGTAGGCCAAAGATGGATCAATCCAGCTGAAATGCAAACTCACTCTTATAATTCTTGTGGGAGAAATTGTGACCAAATTTCAAAGTTGTACATGCATCCGTTACGGAAAACAGTCCGGAAAATTTGACCCCGGACGGACAGCCAGTGAGCCATACGCACGGACAGCGCCATAATGACGGCCGTATAAAAATTGATCGTACACAGAACAAGCTCTTGCGTATCGAATCATTTGAGAGACAAACACCACATGCAGGTGATAATGAAATATTGCTACAGTATATGAATATGTATGGGAAGTTGAATATCCATAGTACGACTAATATTGTTGTTGTATGATGTGTTCTTGCTTGATTATAAAAGGTTTTCACAGGTCATTCTCGGTGACAGACAAAATCATCAATCGGTAGTATTTGTTCAACAAGAGCACAGCTAAGTGGAGCATCCCCTCGCGACGGGAAATGTTGTGAACATATGCATTATTTAGGCATGAATGACGGTAAATTCTATCGTAGAAAATCATAATGGAATAGCCAATATAAGTACTGAAATCTAACAACACTAAACATCCAAAGTGTCGGATCTAATAGTAGGATATAATCAAAGTACTTAAAGTACTCATGGGAGTTGAACATTGTGGAAATTCAGTTAGAAAAGATAGTACTGGAAGGGTAGGGGGATAAATGACTGAATATTATCATGATTTTAGATACAAATCAACTGTTGTTGTTTTTCAAAGCGTTACAACAGCAAACATGGATAATGGAAGGCCCATGGGCCACAACGCTCCTCGAGTAACTGAAGTCGTGTTGTTGTTTTCTACAATTTCACCCCTTTATATTCTCATGAAAAATGTGACCACATATTATGGCCCAAACATTCAAATCAATATGGTTATCAATGCCTTGCAGTTATGAAGAAGTTTTTCCCCTGTATATATACATTCAAGTTTAATCCTAGTTATAGCTAATTCTAAGGATTCATTACTTGAAACGGTAGTCCAATATGCTAAACTGTCACCTGAGTATACTACAGTCCTGTAGAGGATCAATGGAATGGTAAGTAATTGTATAATAACTAAAAATAAATGAAATGCAAAAAAATTAAAAATTGTCGGGCATCGGAAATGCACAAGCCGAGTTGCGCAAGGAATGGGCATAGAGGGAACCGGCAGAAAAGTTTTCAAGAATTATCAAGCAGGGAGCAAAATTTTGCGTACATAAATTTCAGCCGACTTAAATCCTTTGTGACCTTGACCTTTAACCCTTGACCAAAATCAATAGGCTTCTTTGTCTCATCAAGGGCGATAATCCATCTAAGTTTAATTGAGATCCTATAATTTGTTAAAAAATTATAGTGCAGAAAACAAAATTTTCTCCAAATTTCAGTCTATTTATAGCCACTGTGACTTTGACCTTGTGACCCCGGAATCGATAGGCTTCTTGTCTTACTTAATTGATCTAAGTTTGATTGAGATCCTATAATTCGTTCAAGAGCTATGGTGCGGAAAACAAAATTTTCTCCAAATTTCAGTCTATTTATAGCCAGTGACCTTGACCTTTGACCTAGTGACCCCAGAATCGATAGGCTTCCTTATCTTACTGAGGGTGACAATCCATCTAAGTTTGAATGAGATCCTATAATTTGCTCAAGAGCTATGGTGCAGAAATGAAATGTTGATGCGTGCCCGCCTGCCCGCCCAAAGGCACTTCATCAGATCATAAGCCGAGTTCGACTTCATCGCAACTCCGCTAAAAATGAAACACTAGTCAAATAATGTTATTTATTGCCAAGGTATTTGGGATATTATACTGTGGCTCAAACAGGGGATGAATGAACCTGACAGTATGGAAAGTATATAGTGGAATCAGACTCGTGATGCTGGAAATCTATAGTGATTAATAAACTATATATGTACAAGATCCATAACTATTTTTTTTTTCAGTTTGTGAGGGAGAATCCTCATGTCTCTTTCATCTGTAGACAAATAAACAATGTGTTTTGACCAGAGCAATTTCCAATCCTTTTTGCAGCATAAATTCAACATTGTGGCAACTGGGTTAAACTTTGATAGTGAAGTAATACATGGCAGCACCTTATCCCATGCTCTTAAAATTTCTGTTTGACACACACTCATGACATCCACTCAAACATTACAGAGTGCAGCAAAATCCCATTGTAATAGGGGATTCAAAATGGATAACTGGTACAAAATATGGAACATACTATTCAAAAAGGATAATGAATTTGACATATTGATGTCTTGGAAAAGGAAATTCTGACATCGGGGCTCTAAGCGTTTTCAAACATTGTCATTTGATAAAAGTGTTCTACATTTTTAAAAATAGAGATTAATATGTCTTTACATACATAGGTGAGAAAGTTTCCATTATTCCTAGCCGAGACATACCATGTATGCGCAAAAAATTCATAAACAAATATCACACTACTCACGTAGAAAATGTGGACCTTACCGTCATCAAGCGCAACGAAACACGCCATTTCGAGATTATAGTCGACGAAAGCTCGGTAACAGTAATGAATAAGGTACACTCATTTTGTATCTATTTTGTGACTTTCTTTATTAAAAGGAACAGTTCTCTAATGTGTAACGTGCAATTACTACGTAATTCAATAACTTGAAGCATGAAGCAGTTTCACTTTGCCACCGGATATAAGAAATTTTATTTCGTATTCCGATCCCAATCGAAAGTTGTTGACTGGGAATGACGTGTATTAATTCAATCTACATGTAACATCAAGCATTTTTTATATCACATTAAAAAAAACCAAATATATACACATACACAATGTTGTAGAGTTATTTCTTGTAAATTTTCTGAGGTTTCGCACCATATTCGATATTTCGCGCCACGGTGTCAATAGGGCTTGTGTGCAGTTGTCGTTCGTTTCCCTATCAATGTTTATAGGTGACGCTGCGCTACAAACGACAATTTTCAACCTTATCTTTTATTTTTCTATGTCTATCAGTATCAATTTGATCGAAATTGATTTGAATACAATATCATTGCATTTATTTACATGTCAATTATCAAAATTAGATTAATTCAGAAAAGTTACATGGATTATTTAATGGCGGATGTTTATAAAAGTTTATGTTGATTTACCTAGGAGTAAATCAGCTGACACAGAACCCCCGCTGACGACCACTATACAAATCAATACAAATTACTGCGCAGAAAAGTGCGTGATGACCCAGGGAGATTGAACATAGTTCAACTCCCAAAAAGCACTAAAAAAGACCAACGACACGAACAACAGTGAATTGTCAAGATTTCGGGACGACCTGTCTCTTCCTCGGTACGATAGAATATTTACATAGAAAGGAAAACTAAATAGAAAAGGAAACTAACACTAGTGTTAAACTACAAAAGCTGATAACAAACAAAATGTTTACATATTAAAAATTATCGAGTGTAATATGTGGCAATAAAAAGTATGTTCTAACTGAACGTCAAGACTGAACTGAACTAATGTGTCCTACGCTGGAACAAGTAAAAAAAATACCTTAAGAAAGGAAAGGTCGTCCTGAAAATCTGACAATCCACTGTTGTTCGTGTCGTTATTTTTATATCTTTGATGATAGTAAAAATGAAGTATCTATCATATAAAAACTACTTTCAATTCATATATCTCTCCTTTATCCCACCCTGCCTCATGCTGCTCTCACCCCCCCCCCCCCCCCCCCCACCCCCTCTCCGTCTCTTCAGCAGAAGAGGTATCTTTTTGCATTAAGAAAAGGATCCAAAATATATTACGTGGACAACACTAGGTACACCGACTGACAGGAGCAAACATCTTGCGAGGGGGTGATGGGGGGGGGGGGGGGGGGGGGGTGATGGAGGGGGTGATGGAGGGGGGGGGGCATAACTTACATACGTGGTTGGACAGTTTCCCTTTTTCCTAGCAGAAACACATCGCGTATGCTCTAAAGTAGTTTAACTACTTTACAGTTACATGCATTAAGTATCAAATTTCTACGGCAGCAACATTATTTTTCGTAATGAAACGGGACGACAATATCCCGGTGATGAGAGTTCGCTGAAGCTTGTCAAATGTATTTTTCCTTCAAGAATTACACATACATGTACTTCCCAATGCACGGATTAATTCTATATTGTTAACTGACAGGAGTGGTAATGAAACTTTGATGATCACAGAAATGCGTTTTATAAAATCCTTGTAATTACTCAAAGCTCGTTGACGAATGGACGTTTAATACAAGATTTGTGTACGCTAACGTTCAATGATATGGCAACATACAAACACTATCTCACCAACTTAACTGAATTCGTGCACACTGTCAATATGCCATCCTCACAAGTCAAGATTTTGTGATTACATGTACGTACCCACCGCACAAACCTTTGATGAATATAGCTATTTAAATTTCGGGCTCAGGAGTCCGCAATCAATTGGGCCCAAGTCGTACAATGGAGCCAATCAAAATGCGGTTTTCATTCTAAACACATGGTAGACGTAAACAATGATGACTGCGAACAAAGGATAATTAACATTTTTTTTCAATATCTTGTCAAATATGCAATGATATTAACTTAAACAAATACCGTCGTTTTCTCTTTCTAGACGATGCAAATAAGAAGTCTTTGTGCTCAATCCGAAATTCCTTTTGAAGAGACCATTTCATCGGACAGTTTATTTTTTTAAGGATATTACGCATTGCATTGATTGATTGATTGGGGTTTTACGCCGTTTTGGCAATATTTCAGCCATTTTACGGCGGTTAACTGATTGAATTATGTTTGGTTGTGAGTGTTTGAGTTTTCCTGACGGCCCCCAGTGAGCCTACCCTTTTTCGAACATCAGGGAAACGATCTTTTGCGTGCCAAGGGGGTTGTGATCCTTGACACGGGACACCCTTTAACGTCCCATCCGACGGACATAAAAATTAAAAATATATAAACAGGTTAAAAAACAAAACACAATTCGTGTATATGAAAAAATTGTATAATAAAAGTTCTCAATTTTTTTTTTTGTAAAAGTCGCATTCTTGTAAATTTTGTATAATATAATGATTGTCGATGTTTGTAAAAAGTTCTTTGATTGCACACTATTAAAAAGTATATTTCGTATGGGCGTAAAATCACTACATTCTAAAAGAATGTGATGTATAGTTAATGGACAGTCACAAGATATGCATTCAGACTGAGGTTCTCTGTTTAGTAGGTAAGAATGGGTCAATGTTGAATGTCCAACGCGTATTCTTGAAATAATCACTTCGTCTTGGCGTTTCATTACGATGTTACACAATTTGTTTACTTTGTTTTGAATAGAATAAAGTTTACTTGTGTCACAGAAATCCCAATAGATTTGCCAAAGAGAATTTACATATAGTGTTATGAAGTATTTAAAATCAGTGTATGGAATTTGGAAGTGTACATTATCCCCTTGAAGTGCATTTTTGGCCGCTTTGTCCGCTTTGGTGTTGCCAAGGATACCAATGTGACTTGGGATCCTGCAGAACTCAGCTATTTTACCTTGTTTAGTTAAAAGATAGTACCGGTGTAAGATATCTAAAATATATGGATGATCAATATCCATGTTGTTTAATGACTGAAGACATGATAGGAAGTCTGAGAATATAGTAAAATGTTTGTCATTAGAATTTTTTATGTATTCAAACGCAAGCTGAATAGCCTTTGCTTCGGCGTTATAAATTGTTGCTTCATTTGGAAGTCGTGCAGAGAAAACGTCGTTTGCGATTACTGCAGCAGCAGCGACTTTATTTTAGTCTTATAAACCACAGGGGCTAAGCCTGTTTTGGGCCCGAACTCTGTGATACCATAAATATAGAAAGGGGTCCAACTCTGACACAGATAAAAAAAACTAACCACTCGCTTCAAATGCCTAAAAAATCTTAAACTAGGTAAGCTATGTGGAGTTTGTCGTTTTCCGTGCATAGACTAATGTTTTAACTACTTGCATGCCAAATTTCAAGTCACTGGTTCTTAAAATAACAAAGATATACGTCATCGTTCTCTCGATTTCACTTCTTTATTTTTACTAAGACATTTACCGGTCCAGGTCACGGAGTCGTTTCTCGCCTATGACAGCAGCGAAATTCAGACTAGTATGGAAGATTTCGGACCTGTCAATTAAAATTTCACATCAATTATACGCTACTTACTTCCTCATATTTTAATAATGTTCTTCGTGTAGACGTTACACGACTTATTTTTCCTCAGCAGCATCAACTGTTGACAAGAGCTGCCGTTTTAATGAACGCACTAAATACCCGATAGACTTAAAATCTCAAATACCTTAAAACTGATCAAAACATTATTCTTGTGATATTGCACTTAGAGAAGGAAATTGAACATTATTTCTTGGCTTTTTTAATTTTTTGTTTTTGTTTATTCTATTTCATTTAGATTATATTACCCATTTCCCCCTTCTTTAAAGTTTTAGACATTTCGGGTATTTAGTGTATTCATTAAAATGGCAGATCTTGTCAACAGTTGATGCTGCTGAGGAAAAATAAGTCGTGTAACGTCTACACGAAGAACATTATTAAAATATGAGGAAGTAAGTAGCGTATAATTGATGTGAAATTTTAATTGACAGGTCCGAAATCTTCCATACTAGTCTGAATTTCACTGCTGTCATAGGCGAGAAACGACTCCGTGACCTGGACCGGTAAATGTCCTAGTAAAAATAAAGAAGTGAAATCGAGAGAACGATGACGTATATCTTTGTTATTTTAAGAACCAGTGACTTGGAATTTGGCATGCAAGTAGTTAAAACATTAGTCTATGCACGGAAAATGACAAATTGCGCATAACTTACCTAGTTTGAGATTTTTTAGGCATTTGAAGCGAGTGGTTAGTTTTTTATCTGTGTCAGAGTTAGACCCCTTTCTATATTTATGGTATCACAGAGTTCGGGCCCAAAACGGGCTTAGCCCCTGTGTTATAAACCATCTGTATAGATATCAGTTGTAGTATGTTTGGATTGTTTTATTTCATTGTAAAGCTTGAGCCCGAAAATTTAAATCGCTACATTCGTCAAGGGCTTGTGTGGAGAGTATTTCAATATACCAGAAGTCATAACACAAGGTAGTTATCTAATTTTACTTTCATTTTATTCGGAAGTCTGTATTGTTAACGCGTACATAAAATTCCAGTGTTTAAATGTGATAATGCCGAGATATTATAAACACATTTCACCAATTTACTTGAAAATGAATAGGGTTCGTCCTCGTACAATGTCACAGAAGTATGCCAAGTTTGATAATCTTTAGTACAAGGGTTCTCTTTAAATTTTGCCCACTAGCTGGTGCGGACACACACGCACATTTCCGATGCTATACCCCCTTCGAAACTACTTGCGCGAGGGGATAATTAGTGTCGAAGTAACAATAGTAATTGTCTCAATTATTGCCTGCATGCAGGTAATCCGATACATATTTCCCTAGTTTTATATGACATCAATATCCCAACATACACACAACTTGTCCTGTTCATATCATGCAGTTTGATATCATTTTACAATGTAATAATAGTATACACGATTTAGTCATTGGAAAATTCAAAGATTTCTACTTTGTTTCCTTGACAACCACCCAGACTCGTGGTAACGAAAAACTGGTCTAATTTGGCGTTAAAACCTAGAGCGTGGGGGTATTTGAAACCTCTTAGGAATATTCGGCCAGTCATCCCTTCCTTTTCCAATTGATAAACACAATGTTTTCCTCCACAGCACACGTAAATATTCCCTTCGCTATCTACGGCTATACCATTTGGATCTCGTAAATCGTTGTCACGAAATTCAAATATTTTTTCGCCACTAAGAGTGCATGATATTATTGCATTGGAATCAGAGTAAATGAAATTTTTTAGCATACCATTAGCCAAAAAAGCTGAACTACTCCTGCTCTTCAGTATTTCTTTTATTTTTGTTCCATCGGCCTTTAAAATTTCTACCTTATTCTGCACTGTTAGGATAATATAGTCCTCAATCATACAGACACCATGGATACCTCCAGATCTTTTAAGGATATTTTTTGATGCTGAAATTGACGTTTCCGTAAGTTTATATGAAATCACAGACTTATCTGATGATATCAATATTTCAGCATGCGTTTTTCCAAAGCATATAGTCCTTGGGGCATAAGGTAAACCCGATTCCATTACACATATTCCATTTCCATCAAACCCTTTGATTTTCTTGTTATAAAAATCGGCAAGAAGAATTTTGTCGTTTTCTAAAAACAGGCCACCACGAAACCAACAATCTTGATAATCTGTTGCTGTTTTTCCATTTATCACTTTTGATCTAACAGCTTCAGCACTCAAAAGGTTCTCCACTTTCTTCGGTGGTTTGGAAGGCTCCGTCTTCTTCAGGAATCCTGCTGTGTTGTTCCGATACTTGGTGGCGGAATTGTCGGATACTTGTCGTAAACTGCGAATGTTTTCAGTGATGGCATAGTGATGGCCAACTGTGGAAGGCATTTTAGAAATGAAGACATCACCAATACATGGAAGTTTGTTTAGTATTTCTGCAAAATTTTCGTTTTCTTGAAATCTGATTCGGTAAATGCCTTCTTCACACATTTGAGTGGAAATCATCATATGATGGTTCGCAATCTGTATTTTTATTTTTTCTGATGACAAAAATAGTTGTTTTGTTGAAACTTTGCTCCTTAACATGTCGTACATTTTAGAGGTTTGGGTAATACTTTTCTGAAATTTGAATACTGCATCCTTTTCTAACTCTAAACTGTTCTTCTGAAACTCATGAACTTTTAAGAGAGATATTTTGAATTCCCGGTACAACTTGTCTAATTTATTTTTGACCTCGACGATAACGCCAAGCCCCTTGTGAAGAATTCTGGAATAGTCTCTGTCTAATTGATCTATATTTCTGGTTTTCATTTGATGCACGGACTCGATATGATGTTTCAATTCAGAAAGTGTTTTACGTATCAACATTTCCTTTCCCTTTTCAGCAAAGATATCGGCCGATTCCTCGACTGTGTGAATATTTCGACAGTTCTGGTGTTTTGTAGTAAGACATACTACACAACATAGAGATGAGTGGTCACTACAAAACAATTCAAGGGTTTTACCACAATGTAGGGAACAATATTCGGTCATTTCAAACTGTCTTCGGTCTCGAGCGTCTTTTCCTAAAGGCAATTCCACGATCATATGATCTTCACATACTTTCATTCTGCTATGAAAAGAGAGGCAATTATCACAAAAACGTTCTTGACAATCATCACACCAGTGTTTAGCTATGCTGTTTTCGAAAGTTCTTTTGCAAGAGTCGCAACCTTTCGATGTGTCAAATGACGCGTCATCCGAAATGAACATCATAAGCTTATTCAACGGGAAAATAGCAGCCCAATTTTGAATTTGTTTTTCGGAACTGGGTGGGAAAATTGTTGTAGAACAGACGGGGCAAGGAAAAGAGTCTGGTTGGTCTTTACGTTTTGTAGAAGAAATGATATGTTCATGGAGGCACGTTTCACACACAGAATGATAACAAGGTAACTCCCTCGGCCTGCGTAAAGATTGATCACACAGAATACATTGGAAGGTTATATTCCGATCTTTGGCGTCGTGTAAACCAATACTTTGTAGAGGGGAAGTTTGATTTTTCTGATGTTTCGATTTCTTTTTCACTTTCGAAGCCATTCTGAAAGTTGAAAATGGTAAATAAGATGATTAAAAGGTATACATTTATAATCTTATTTTTAGGAGTTTCGATTTTACAAAAAAAAAAAAGGTTGTAACAAAACTTACATTGTTAAGAGTCCCAACCACCAGCATTGAGATCAGCGAATTATGAAGTTTAAAGTTCTTTTGAAGAAAGAGAGCTCGCTGGTCCGGATATTAACTAGCTATGCTAATACGTCAGTTACTTACCTACAGATATCAAGCTGAACTAGGGGGTTTAAATGGCACAAATCGTCTACTCATGAATTTTACACCTTGATTGCTGTTCCAATACAAGAAAATGGCAAAAAGACGCTTTGAGGATAGAATATTCAATGTAGAATATTAGAAAGAAAAAGTGTTGATGTAAATTTCATATCATGTTCTATATGTATTACAATTGTCTTCGATTGAAAAAATATTTATTTTCATATACCTTTAATTAAGATGTCCACCTCCTGCACGGTAATATAAGGAATATGATTGTTAATAGAGGAACTTTAGCCTGTGCCCCATCTCTCCCTGTTTTGTGGGGTAGTTGTTTGAATATTTCATGCGCCCGTCATTAGATGTTTATTACACCTCCTCGAATTTTTTCCTATAAAAATAAGGTAAGGTTTGCAACAACAGTGGGTGGGATAGCTCTTGATATACCTCACTGCACTTCGCGCTTTATGACGTCACAATCAAAAAATGTGTCACGACGTAGTCGTATCGTGGGAAAATGTCATAATATTTACTTGTTATCTACTACCGCTGTCAACAAACTCCCCGTCGAGGCCTCATTACGTCACCTACGAATAGACCTCTCCTATGTGACGCAGCACAATATACAGATTTGTATATTGTGAGTCCGCGATTATCACGCAGGCAAATGACACTAAAGAAGTAGGTCGTAGTTAAAAGTTTGAAGATATTGGCATTAAGAACATTAATATAAAATTATGGATTTTATCTTAAAGATAAAATGATCAAAAGATCATTAAAAAGTAGGGAAACTCTGTTCAAATTATTGTGTAAAGTAATGAACTTGATGTTTACGTTCTTGTTTTGAAAGTTGTTTACGTTTGACGTTAAATTTTTTCGTCATTCTACAGTGACGTCACAGTATACGCGGCCTAAGAAATCGGTATCCCATAATGCCTAAGTGGAAGAGTTTGGTTTGTGAGCAAACGAACTCTGGTGGAAGTTTGCCGCTGTCAAGTGTCAAGCGGCCTATGACACAATACGGAACTTTCGGGATGTGCCGGAACGACCGATTATATTTGACATTTACATACCACGGTCACGTGATAATAACCAATTGTAGGGCAAAGTTGACAACGATACAAATGGTGTTTCGCTAGCAGACGGTCCGTAAAGAGCTATGCGCAGTCCCACGATGACGATCCGAGTCACTATTGGTGCTTAGTGGCCTGGGTGTAAATTAGATGGCGGGGAAAAGGTGCATTTAGACGCGTATCATTAGATGTAAGGCGTGAGGTTTTACCGATATCCTCAAGATATTCCCTAGATTTATTTCTCTCGCCAACTCCCATATTTTAATCAAATGCATTTTCCTATAAAGTGGTTGTAGTAATTTCTTTCTTTCAAAGATAGCATTTAAATGCAGGAATTTGATAGCAATTGAAGAATTCCATGGTTGTTTACTTAATTGTTATTGTAATCCGGAAGTGACATGCCCTACAAATGACGTTCAACGCGCGATAAAAGTCTAGTGGATCCGTATCTCGAAAGTCCCGTATTATAATAATGTTTCTTAAATGATCATTTTTAAATTAATTTCTTTGGTATTATAAAAGTCTACAATTTATATATATATAGTATGCGATACGGTTAATATCCATTTTTAATGGTGACCTTGAAATCGCCCCTTATGCAGGGGCGGATCCAGGAATTGCGGTTACAGGGGGCGCCACTTTATGAGGCAGGGGGTCAAGGTCCACCTTGAGGTCACCAGTGGGTCCAGGGCGAAGCTCTGGTGGGGACCCAGGGGGCGACGCCCCGGGAAGCTCCTGGATTTTATAAGGCTTGAAATATGTCTCCTATTAAGTCATTTGTATTATTTTCTATCATTTTTAATAAGGTGAATTAATAAAATGACGCAAATTTTAAGGGTTTTTCGAAAATATTAAGTTTTCGCAATGAATTAATTCAAGAAATCAAAAGTTTGTCATTTACTTCTCTGGGAGTGGAAGAAATTATTGCTTCTTTTATCGTTTAGTACATTTTTCTAAAAACGATACCACGATTTGCCTTAAATTTGAAAAGTTTAGGGGGGTGGGGGCTTAAATCAGCCACTGTAATGGGCGTCGGCGTTTGAAATACAGGGAGAAAGTCAGTTATTTGTAAACAAGGGCAAGGCTCTGGTAAAAAATGCTGATCAGTACCGGTTACTGATATTTTGTATGGAACCATGAGATTATCGCATGTAATCTCTGCGAATCTTGCTAGGGAAAGTAGGATTTATTTTAAAGCTGTCATAATGTATCATTGTGAATAGTATCCTCAAATTTGACAAGGTTCGACATTGACGAAGCTAGGAATTTTGATGACATTCACAAGCATTTATTTAAAATTAACCTGACCATGCTTTACCCCTCTAATTACATACACTTTATATTTCAATGCTATGACATATACTTTCGCCGATCTAGCGATTTATCTAATGAACTTTGAACTGTAGAAAACGCGACTGATACCGGTACAACTGTATGATTACGTAAGAATAAAAGAGGGGTCTTCTCTAGTATATCTTAAAATAGTCTTACTTTTGTCTGAAGAACATCTGCATAACGACATGGATCTTGTCGACATAAAACAGATTTGTTAAGCGTCATTTTTACGAACTTTACATTAATTTGCCCCCCCCCCCTTCCAGATCCGCCGCTGACCGTTCAACTATGTAAAGCAATGGAACAAGATGGAATTTATTTCAAAGATGCAGTATATAAGACAGGTTCGGGCTAATGAAACACAGAATTTATGACGAAGCGAAACCGTGGAAAACCTGCCGGGAAATTAAAGATATTGTACTGTATTGAATTTAGAAGGGAAAAAAACCAACTAAAAATCCAACATTTTAATTTCTAATAAATGTGATACCACAATACTTGAAAAATAAATATAAATATATTTTTTAGGGCTGGAATTGTATTTTGTTCATGAAAATGATCAATGCACTCTTCAAAAGTTGTACAATTATAAAACAAAGTGACAAATCGCATAAATGAAATTATTCTTTTTAATCTGTTACCATGGAAACAAAGCCCGGTGGGTAGTAATTTTATATGCTTTCTTAAATGTCTATGGTCCAAATATTATGTTTAAAGTGAAATTTTTTCTGACGTAGACTTTGTAAAGCTACTGTTATGCATTTTTGTTGCCATGACAAACAGTTAAAATTTTATTCAAGATATAAAAAGTGCTATTTTTTGTGGTTTAGAATAATTTTTTCCCCTACCAATTAATATAATCGTATACATCTTTCTAAAAATTCTACATTCTACCCCATAAGTTTGCCTCGTGTAGTTTTTATACCACTAGTATTCCCTTTTGTACAAAGATCCCGAAAATGTAAAACATCACAAAATTAAGCCCATCTGATCAAAAAACGACACGGCCAATTTTTTTTTAAAAAGTCAATTTTCAAAAGATATATTCCTACTGAACATATTGATATGCGACATGACTTTGTTCGCTACATGTCAAAATGTCGCAAACCCTCACCTTAAATTTCTCTGAAAATACATCTGATGACTTGGTCTATTTCCTGCAAAATTAGTGCTACTCCATACGGGACACTCCCTCATTCCATTGATATTTTTAACCAATCGAAATACTCGGTAAGAATAATGCGATCTATGATATGTTATTAGCAGACGTCGTAATGGATCAACTGTAACGATAGTGGATTGGAGGTTTGGTATTCACACAGAAAAAAGACTGCAGTCTATTATTGACAAGACATCAAGTCAATACACCTGATCAATCTGATATGGATGGAAAATGGAATAAATGTACAATGATATTTTGAAATTGAAAAGTTCAACTTTGTCTTATGCAGATTTAGTAGAAAGTAATCTGAAAAAAATATTAAACTCCTGCTAGACTTGAACGCAGTTGACATGTACAACTACCGAGCTCCCCAGCTAGGCAACAAGGGATATACATGTATTACTGATATCTATATTTTCATTCCAGTTTCATTAAGGAAAGTCAGCCATTGTGACGATGTATCCTTCCTCTAGTGATTACAGTACATATTTATATTGGCGGTCGCGGTACCCTAATGGTTAGGGTGCTCAACTTGCAACCGGAAGTTCATGATTCGATTCCCGATCGCGACGTCTCGTCAAACCTAAGACGTTCTACATAGATATTGACTTTTCCTTCACCAAGCGCCCGGCATTAGAAGCAATAGTCAAGGGTCTTTCGGAACACGGTAGGCGTTGGCAAAATAAAGGATTCCATGCATGACACTTCACTTATACAGCTGGTGACATCTCTCTATACGTTAGTGAACATTTCTAGATGGGGTATTTATATGAAAGGCGAAGATAACGAACGGTGATTAATCTCATAACAATATGTAAACTGAAATCTTACCTTTCAAAATTCCAGGAAAGGTGAAGAAAACGAACAGCGCGCGATCAATCATAAAACTCCTGTAAGGATGACAAAACCAAGAATTGGGCAAACACTGGAGCCTCTTAACCTATATAATTAGAACGAACTTAAACCATTCTGAGCCATATGAAATGATATCATTACTGCTAATTGAAGATGTCTAAACTTAATTTCCCGGGTTAGAATAGGTCTTCAGTACCCCTTGCTTGCCGTAAGAGGCGGCTAAATGGGACAGTCCCTCGGATGAGACCACAAACCCGAGGTACCGTATCGCAGAAGATATGGCACGATAAAGATCACTCCCGTCTGAATAGCCGGAAGCGCCGATAAATTGCAAATGTTTATTAAAATTCTCCTGCTGTATCATTGGGATATTTGTGTTTCAGAATCTACCTGTGTTGTCCAGTGTGTAGTGTTTGCTTTCATGGCAGTTCTGCCAAATATGAACTTGAATTCTTCTTAACCAGGGAACTCGTTGAAACAGTGTATGAAAAGTGTGCATGTGCAAAACACACACGCACGCACACTCACACATATATCTATTGCAGTATTTAGACATCTTCAATATAAGTTAAACAATATAGCGCTGATCTGTCATACATGTATAACCCCCAGCTTAATGAACATTTGATGAAGGTCAATGTCGCACCTTCATCAATCAAGATTATTTGATTTTATATCAGATAGTCAACTATTAATTTAGTACAGGTTTCTACCCGTGCTGTCACCCTGGGCGCATCTTAACAATTATACTACAATGGAATTACCTTATGACTACGTTATGGTACGACTATGCTACGGTATGAGTTAATTAACAACAACAGTCCCCGGATGTCGCTCTCTTTTTCAAAATCCACCGAACAAGAAAGACGTTTTCCCATCGACATCCGTATAATCAGACAACATCCTTGCCATCCTTAGGACAATGCCACCGGTTAGGACCAGACCAAACACCCGAGCATCTCGAAAAAGAAGAGAGCATCGGAACGCCAGCTAGAGGGAAGCGGTGTAAACAAAGCACCCCGGTGTCCCCTCCATCACCACGATGTCCACCCCAAGATCAGCAACCACTGCCTTACGTATCTGACGAAGAGATCCCTTCAACATCTACATCAGACCCTAACAACATGCTATAGCTGGGTGAGTCATTTTCCTCCCACCCTTATCAACGGCAGGGTCTATAAGCCCGTGAACTGATACAATCGGAAGTTCCGTGAACTCAAACACACACAAATTGCATACGTCATACAATTTACTTTCGTTTTTACTAAAGGCCTAGTATTAACTCGTACCCGAGATGCATATTAAAAATTTTTTGTAAGTGGAGGTACAGAATCAACACTAATAAGGATTTGATTGAGTTCACAGGGTTCTAATTAGGATGTGATTGAGTTCATGGGCTTCTAATTAGGATATGGTCCACTTCACGGGCCTGTCTCTAACACTAAATAAGATGTGATTGAGTTCACGGGCCTGACTCTAACACTAATTAGGATATGATCCAGTTCACGGGCCTGATTCTAACATTAATTAGGATGTGATTGAGTTCACGGGCCTGATTCTAACACTAATCAGGATATGATCCAGTTTACGGGCCTGATTCTAACACTAATTAAAATGTGATCCAGTTTACGGGCCTGATTCTAACACTAATTAGCATGTGATTGACTTCACGGGCCTGATTCTAACACTAATTAGCATGTGATTGAGTTCACGGGCCTGATTCTAATACTAATTAGCATGTGATTGAGTTCACGGGCCTGCTTCTAACACTAATTAGGATATGATCCAGTTCACGGGCCTGATTCTAACATTAATTAAAATGTGATCCAGTTCACGGGCCTGATTCTAACACTAATTAGCATGTGATTGAGTTCACGAGCCTGATTCTAACACTAATTAGGATATGATCCAATTCACGGGCCTGATTCTAACATTAATTAAAATGTGATCCAGTTCACGGTCCTGATTCTAACACTAATTAGCATGTGATTGAGTTCACGGGCCTGATTCTAACACTAATTAAATGTGATTGAGTTCACGGGCCTAATTCTAACACTAAGGAAAATGTGATTGAGTTCACGGGCCTGATTCTAAAACTAATCAGGATATGATCCAGTTCACGGCCCTGATTCTAACACTAATTAAAATGTGATCCAGTTTACGGGCCTGATTCTAACACTAATTAGCATGTGATTGACTTCACGGGCCTGATTCTAACACTAATTAGCATGTGATTGAGTTCACGGGCCTGATTCTAATACTAATTAGCATGTGATTGAGTTCACGGGCCTGCTTCTAACACTAATTAGGATATGATCCAGTTCACGGGACTGATTCTAACATTAATTAAAATGTGATCCAGTTCACGGGCCTGATTCTAACACTAATTAGCATGTGATTGAGTTCACGAGCCTGATTCTAACACTAATTAGGATATGATCCAATTCACGGGCCTGATTCTAACATTAATTAAAATGTGACCCAGTTCACGGTCCTGATTCTAACACTAATTAGCATGTGATTGAGTTCACGGGCCTGATTCTAACACTAATTAAATGTGATTGAGTTCACGGGCCTAATTCTAACACTAAGGAAAATGTGATTGAGTTCACGGGCCTGATTCTAAAACTAATCAGGATATGATCCAGTTCACGGCCCTGATTCTAACACTAATTAAAATGTGATCCAGTTTACGGGTCTGATTTTAACACTAACTAGCATGTGATTGAGTTCACGGGCCTGATTCTAACACTAATTAGCATGTGCCTGAGTTCACAGGCCTGCTTCTAACACTAATTAGGATATGATCCAGTTCACGGGCCTGATTCTAACACTAATCAAAATGTGATCCAGTTCACGGGCCTGATTCTAACACTAACTAGCACGTGGTTGACTTCACGGGCCTGATTCTAACACTAATTAAATGTGATTGAGTTCACGGGCCTGATTCTAAAACTAATCAGGATATGATCCAGTTCACGGGCTTGATTCTAACACTAATTAAAATGTGATCCAGTTCACGGGCCTGATTCTAATACTAACTAGCATGTGATTGAGTTCACGGGCCTGATTCTAACACTAATTAAATGTGATTGAGTTCACGGGCCTAATTATAACACTAAGTAAAATGTGATTGAGTTCACGGGCCTGATTCTAACACTAATTAGGATATGCTCCAGTTCAGGGGGCTGACTTTAACACTAATTAGGATGTGATTAAGATCACAGGCCTCTAATTAGAATTATAGCATTATTATTTATTTCCACAAATCACATTTTCATACAACTCTTTATAGTGAAATGTTACACACATCTATTTTGATTTAAATCGTATCATTGATTATTCATCTATAACTTAGACTTTTGAAATAGTTTATTATACCCCCCGCAACAAGTTGTGGGGGGGGGATATACTGGAATCGGGTTGTCCGTCTGTCTGTCCGTCCGTCCGTCTGTCCGTCCGTCTGTAGACGCAATGGTTTCCGGGCTCTAAAGCATTATCCTTTCCACCTACCGTCACCATATCATATATATGAACTACCCATGGGATGAAGATGTTCCCTATCGATTTTGGGGTCAAAAGGTCAAAGATCACGCGCACTGGACATCAAAGTAGCAATATGGTTTCCATTTAAATTCTTTAACGGCTTTTTTCATCGCATGGAGATGCTGTGTTCCTAGATACCTTTTGGATCATACTATTGAAGTTTTACCTATATATTTCCAACACCCTTTAGGAGATTGGGGTAAGCGGGGGGTATTCTTAGTGAGCATTGCTCACAGTACCTCTTGTTTTAACAGTTTTTTTTTTTTTTTTACAATAACTATCGGAAAAGACTAACAAAATTTATGTTCCTATCATGCATAAATCTAAATAAATCATTGATTTTGCAAAATCTGATGACATCATAGGAGGGTGGAATTACTTTAAGTTATGTTTAGTGCTGTGTGTATATAAACATGCACTCATATAATTATATCTTCCCTCTTCCAGGGGGAGACATATTGTATTTGTACTTTCTGTCCGTCCTTCCTTCTGTCACAAAATCTTGTGAACGCTTCTCCACCTATATGGCTTATCAGATAGACTTGAAACTTTGTACAATGCTTCATTGTCATTTACAGATATGAATATTGTTGGGACGGGAGGATCCAATTGTTTTCCTAAGAGTTATAGTGGATCTAAGAGGGGTGGAAGATGTAAAATAGCTTATGAACTCTTCTCCTCCCATATGGCTTATTGGATAGACTTGAAACTTTGTACAATGCTTAATTGTCATTTGTAGATGTGCATATTGTCGGAATGGGAGGATCCAAAGTTTTTCCTAAAAGATATAGTGGATCTAAAAGGGGTGGAGGATGTTAAAATACCTTGTGAACACTTCTCCTATATGGCTTATCTGATAGACTTGAGAATTTGTACAATGCTTCAATGCCATTTGTAGATGTGTAAGTTGTAGGGACAGGAGGATCCAATTGCTATCCTTAAAGTTAAAGTGGATCTGAGGGGTGTAGGGTATAAAATAGTTTGTGAACGCTTCTCCTCCTATATGGCTTATCAGAGGTTCATGTCTATCTTCCTGCCCATGCTTTCTCCTTCATACTATTCAATACATTAAGGGGGATGTTTCCTATATTTTACGAATTAATTGGTTGATTGACAACAAACTTGGTACACTTGTACAGCATATATAAGGAGTAGATGACCCCTATTGATTCTTAGGTCACATGGTCAGTCCACTCTTGACATAGGAAGGTATTGTCTGCTCAATATTTTGAATTGGTGATACTACTATCAATTAAATGAGGCACGGGTATAACCCTTTCAATTTTGCAACTTGGGGGCATATGTGTTTTAGAAACATCTCTTGTGTTGTATTATATGAATTACAGGTTTTAGTGTGCTCAGTTTAGAGAATAGCATAAAAGTATTTGATAATTAAATATCTTGCAGATTGGCAGTTTACTCCATGCACCGACAGGAATGATAAACTGTGATATTCGTAAATGGTGAGCATTTATATTTTTAGCTCACTTGAGCCAAAGGCTCAAGTGAGCTTTTCTGATCAAAATTTGCCCGTTGTCTGTCGTCGTCGGCATCATAAACGTTTTACATTTTCGACTTCTTCTCAAGAACCGCTGGACCAATTTCAACCAAACTTCCAACAAAGCATCCTTGAGTAAAGGGCTTTCAAGTTTGTTCAAAAGAAGGGTCATGTCCCTTTCAAAGGGGAGATAATCACAAAAATGCAAAAATAGAGTGGGGTCATTCAAAAATCTTCTAATCAAGAGCCACTCGGCCAGAAAAGCTGAAATTTACATGACAGCTTACTGGCATAGTACAAATTCAAGTTTATTAAAATCATGGCCCCTGGGGGTTGGATGGGGCCACAATAGGGGATCAAAGTTTTACATACAAATATATAAGGAAAATGTTTAAAAATCTTCTCAAGAACCACTGATCCAGAAAAACTGATATTTACATGAAAGCTTTCTGACATAATGCAGATTCAAGTTTGTTCAAATCATGGCCCCCGGGTGTTGGATGGGGCCACAATAGGGGATCAAAGTTTTACATACAAATATATAAGGAAAATGTTTAAAAATCTTTTTCTCAAGAACCACTGAGCCAGAAAAGCTGATATTGACATGAAAGCTTCCTGACATATTTCAGATTTCAGTTTGTGAAAATCATGGCTCCCAGGGGTAGGATGGGGTCACATGGGGGATCAAAGTTTTGCATACAAATATATAGGAAAAATCTTTAAATACATATGTATGAGCCAAAGTGACTCAGGTGAGCGATGTGGCCCTTGGGCCTCTTGTTTGTATGTGGCTGTGGTAGACAATTTTTAGTTCATCCTAGCTCCTAATTATTCAAATCCATTGTTATTAAATTTGGACCGTTGTATGCTTTACAAAAACTTGAAAAATCAAAGAATATGTTTTGGAGGGATGTAAGTAAATCCTGGAAATGGTTAATATGTCTTTTTGAGAAAAAAAAAATCTTCTGAACGTATGGTTAATAGTGTTTTATGGTACAATGAAAACATAAAGGTAAATAGAAAAACTTTATATCTGAAAGAATGGTGTGAAAATAATGTATATACAGTTAACTCAATGTTAGATGAGAATGGAGATATCATGAATTATAATCAATTCATGGAAATGTATAAAGTAAAATCTCATTTTTTGGTTTAAGACAAGCATTGAAGAAAGCAATGAGAGATAATGGAATAAACCAGTTCATAAAAGTTCAAGAACCTACTATTCCCATACATATAGCCCCTTTCATATATTTTAAAAGAAACAAGAAAAAACTGTACCAAATTTTTAATCATAGTGAAGAAAAACCTACAGGTCAAAAGAAGTGGGATATACAATTTGATATCTCTCAAGAAGAGTGGAATACAATTAATAAAAATGTTTTTACTATTACAAAGGATACAAAATTACAGTGGCTACAATATCGTATAAATCAAAAAATTTTAGTCACAAATTTATTTTTGTTCAAAATAAAGAAAATAGACAACGATTTATGTTCGTTTTGTGTAAAAGAAAGGGAATCAATAGAGCATGTTTTGTATGACTGTGAAAATGTTGTTTTATTTTGCAAGAATGTGCAGTCATGGTTTAGGGATTTTTTTCCAGTAAATATTGTTGTTGATAAAAAAAACCTTTTTGCTGGGTAGCTCAGAAAATGAAATGATCAATTTGATTAATTATTATTTAAAGTACTTTGTGTATGGTTGCAAATGTAGAGGCAATCCGTCTTTGTTAAATAACTTTATTACCACTTGGACAAATGTGTACAAAGTAGAAAGGCAGTTAGCATGTAAAAATGATTATGTAGATGTTTTTGAGAAGAAATGGAATACATTTCATAAATTAAAAGATTTATAGATTTTAGATCATCCAGAATATATAATATGTAATTGTATATATTAATTAGCCTATGTATATCATCGGAAGTTATTATCAATGTCATAACAGTACATTTGTTATACATTTAAAACCTTTAGTTTGTGACAACCTATTAGATTAATATTATTTTGTATAGTGTACATATGATAAGCCAGAGTAATTTCATTCCTTTCTAATTCTCTTCCTTTTTTCCTATCTTTGAATGAATGCCTATTAGAGTGGATGTGTGAGTAAATGGTAGATAAAATACCCTGTACCCCCTAGTCAGGTGGGTTTGTAAGGGCATGATGTTAAAACCCTGACTGTCATAATGTGAATAAATGTTGTATGAACCTAAAAAAAAAAAAAAAAAAAAAAAAAATCCATTGGCCAGGGGTTGTGGGGAAAACATGATATACATCTACATCCTTACTTCTGAAAACAATATCCACTTTAAAACCATGTATGAACAAGACAACAGTATTTTTCCAGTGAGGAAGAAGACCATGAAAGACACCACCAGTTTATAAAAAAAATCCGTTCAATAAATATATTAAACTTTACTGCTTTGGGGAAAGTATATTGATATATTGGTAAGAAAGTAATTTTCTAAAGAATCAGCAGCTCACATTTTGATTACTTTGATATGATAGGAATTAGTCAATATATATTTTGGGTATGGATCCAAAATACACATCTTTATGAAGTTGAATGAACATGTTTGCTCAATTTTTACACAAGTAGTGCATCACATAACATATTAAAGCTTTCTAATCCGACTCTTTTATTTTTAGGAACTGGGACACGTTCTAAATATACTCAGGGACAGAATGATGTGCAGCAAGGCTCGTCATGGGTAGAGATACTCCCATTTAATATTGATACTTTTCATATCCAAGCATGTATATGGCTAGGTTGTATAATGTTTGTTATAACTATCTAAATTATGTCCTTCCTTCCATCTATTGTTCTGTGTGTTGATTTCTCACCACTCTGCAAGAAAGGGCATTCATGTCTATTTCATAGACGATCCTACATGTAGTTGCAATTGAATCATAAATTATTCCCAAAGAGTTCATGATTTCATCATGTTTTGAATATAATATTTTTTCAATATCTATTTTAGATTTTACCAAATACAGAACACTGCAAGGCTTGCAAAATGAAGACCTCAGTAAAAAAAATTCTAAATTATCCACTGTAAGGCTACTTACCAGTAATTCATATCTAGAACTTAAACATATCATCCTTGAAACAATAAAAACTAATTTAATATAGTATATTTATGTATGTTATGCTTTTTCAACCTTTAAATTTTTTAAAGACAGTATAGTTTATTATGATTGCACAATATTTAAAGTTTAAATTTTCATAGAATTTTGTTTGCTATCCAGAATGGCAGCTCACTACCTGCCCCTAGTGATGTTAAAAGAGGCCGTTGTTCTCATTTGTTCCAAAACAGGAATGGCATATGAGGAGGCCAACAGAAGATGCACCTCCACTGACCTCCACTGAGTGTGCACTCACAAAACGAATAAATTATTATTATTTCTTTTGTTTTTAATTGTATATTGTCAACAAGGTCAAAGGCACTTGATCCGATGCCAAACTTTTGCATTTCTTTTGCTTTGTGGTAAATTTTCTTCAGCAACATTAACATTGTTTAAATTGTTTTCTTTGGAGAGTATACATGTACACATGGATCATTTGTATATTAGAATTATAGCATTGTTTAATTCAACTCATTCTTATCCTAGAGAGGTTATTATATACTTGTAAAGGGTATACTGTTTTAACTCACGTGCAAGGCAAGGCAGTATTATGAAACTCTGTAGTTGATAAGGACATATATCACATATCGATATGCATATTTACAGGAAACTCTGATGTATTTTAAATCTGAACGTTAATTTAAAAGTGGGGAGAAATAGCATTGGATGAAAAAAGACACATATGAAGAAAATTATTCCATACGTAAATACTTTTTAGCTCACCTGAGCTGAAAGCTCAAGTGAGCTTTTCTGATCGCCTGTTGTTCATTGTCTGTCCGTGATTAAACATTTTATATTTTCTCCAGAAGCAATGGGCCAATAATAACCAAACTTAGCCAAAAGTATCCTTGGGTAAAGGGCTTTCGACTTTGTTCAAATGAAGGGCCATGCCCTCTTCAAAGGGGAGATGACCACAAAAATAGGGTGGGTCATTTAATTTTTTTTTTATCAAGAACCACTGGGCCAGAAGAGCTAAAATGTACATGAAAGCTTCCTGACATAGTACAGATTCAAGTTTATTGAAATCATGGCCTCCAGGGGTTGTATGGGGCCACAATAGAGAATCAAAGTTTTACATACAATTATTCAGGAAAAATCTTTCAATATGAGCCAAGGTGGCTCAGGTGAGCGATGTGGCCCATGGGCCTCTTGTTCAACATATAGAATAAATACATGTAGTTGTGTTGTATTTCCCATGGAACATTGAAACTTTTAATGCGTTTACCAATTAATCACTGAAAGAAAGATAAAATTGTTGTTTCATATGTTTTATGAAAACTTAAAAAATGTTTCATTTCTTTTCATGAAAGACCCCTTAATTACCCAGTAATATATAATCAATTCTTAACAGATTATGTAAATTTGATTTATATTAAGGATGTTTGATCTGATTACCCATCATTATCAATCTGTCTAATATAGCCATCATGTGTTACTATTGCTACGCAATCTTGGAGCATGAGGTAGAATGCGAGCCAGCTCTTTCATAAGTACATGCATCTGGAAAATATATTTCAATGTCAAAGGTTACAACAATGTGATAATGTAATCATTGTATGTCTAAGGTCTTGATAATAAAACTGTTATCTGTTCAACTTTTTCTTCTTAATTAAAATCAAGACTAAGTACCAGAGGAAATTGTGGAAAAAAATGTCTGTCAAATACGTCAAGCTCTTACATGTAGTAGTTGCAGATTCAACTATTTATAGAGATACTGAGTTATGATGCACACAAAAATGGGTCTGGCACAAAAATGTTGATTTAGCTCAAGATGACTGGTAAAGTCTATAACACAGAGAGACCGGGTATTTATTCAATTGTGATTGATTGATTGAATATTGTTAAACGTCCCTCTCGAGAATATTTCACTCACATTGAGACGTCACCACTGCCGGTGAAGGGCTGTAAAATTTAGGCCTATGCTCAGCGCTTATAGCCATTGAGCAGGGAGGGATCTTTATTGTCCCACACCTGCTGTGACACAGGACCTCTGTTTTTGCGGTCTCATCCGAAGGACCGCCCCATTTAATCGCCTCTTACGACAAGCAAGGGGGTACTGAGGATCTATTCTAACCCGAATCCCCACGAGACTATTCAATTGTGCCTGATGATTAAACTAATAATAAACATGTATGGAAAATTTATTATCAGTGAAATACGATACTGTTGTACAGAGACAAAGTTGCATTTTATAGGTTAAGACTGTGTAAGGCTCTACAGGGACTAGGTTAGGATCTACAGGGACTGGGTTATACTCTACAGGGACTAGGTTATGCTCTACAGGGACTAGGTTATGCTCTACAGGGACTGCGTTATGCTCTACAGGGACTAGGTTATGCTCTACAGGGACTAGGTTATACTTTACAGGGACTAGGTTATACTCTAAAGGGACTAGGTTATACTTTACAGGGACTAGGTTATACTTTACAGGGACTAGGTTATACTTTACAGGGACTAGGTTATGCTCTACAGGGACTAGGTTATGCTCTACAGGGACTAGGTTATACTCTACAGGGACTAGGTTATACTTTAAAGGGACTAGGTTATACTCTACAGGGACTAGGTTATACTTTACAGGGATTAGGTTATGCTCTACAGGGACTAGGTTATACTTTACAGGGACTAGGTTATGCTCTACAGGGACTAGGTTATGCTCTACAGGGACTAGGTTATACTTTACAGGGACTAGGTTATACTTTACAGGGACTAGGTTATGCTCTACAGGGACTAGATTATACTTTACAGGGACTAGGTTATGCTCTACAGGGACTAGGTTATGCTCTACAGGGACTAGGTTATACTTTGCAGGGACTAGGTTATGCTCTACAGGGACTAGGTTATGCTCTACAGGGACTAGGTTATGCTCTACAGGGACTAGGTTATACTTTACAGGGACTAGGTTATGCTCTACAGGGACTAGGTTATGCTCTACAGGGACTAGGTTATACTTTACAGGGACTAGGTTAGGATCTACAGGGACTGGGTTATACTCTACAGGGACTAGGTTATGCTCTACAGGGACTAGGTTATGCTCTACAGGGACTAGGTTATGCTCTACAGGGACTGGGTTATGCTCAACAGGGACTAGGTTATGCTCTACAGGGACTAGGTTATACTTTACAGGGACTAGGTTATACTCTAAAGGGACTAGGTTATACTTTACAGGGACTAGGTTATACTTTACAGGGACTAGGTTATACTTTACAGGGACTAGGTTATGCTCTACAGGGACTAGGTTATGCTCTACAGGGACTAGGTTATACTCTACAGGGACTAGGTTATACTTTAAAGGGACTAGGTTATACTCTACAGGGACTAGGTTATACTTTACAGGGACTAGGTTATACTTTACAGGGATTAGGTTATGCTCTACAGGGACTAGGTTATACTTTACAGGGACTAGGTTATGCTCTACAGGGACTAGGTTATGCTCTACAGGGACTAGGTTATACTTTACAGGGACTAGGTTATACTTTACAGGGACTAGGTTATGCTCTACAGGGACTAGATTATACTTTACAGGGACTAGGTTATGCTCTACAGGGACTAGGTTATACTTTACAGGGACTAGGTTATGCTCTACAGGGACTAGGTTATACTCTACAGGGACTAGGTTATACTCTACAGGGACTAGGTTATACTTTACAGGGACTAGGTTATGCTCTACAGGGACTAGGTTATGCTCTACAGGGACTAATCTATGCTCTACAAGGACTGGGTTAGGGTTTACAAGGATTGGATTAGATGCACGTGAACTGGATCATATCCTAATTAGTATTAGAGTCAGGCCCGTGAACTCAATTACATTTTTGATTAGTGTTAGAATCAGGCCCGTGAACTGAATCATATCCTAATTAGTGTTAGAAGCAGGCCCGTTAACTGGATCATATCCTACTTAGCGTTAGAGTTAGGCCCGTGAACTCAATCATATTTTATTTAGTGTTAGAATCAGGCCCGTGAGCTGGATCATATCCTAATTAGTGTTAGAATCAGGCCCGTGAACTGGATCATATCCTAATTAGTATTAGAATCAGGCCCGTGAACTGGATCATATCCTAATTAGTGTTAGAATCAGGCCCGTGAACTCAATCACATCCTAATTAGTGTTAGAGTCAGGCCCGTGAACTGGGTCATATCCTAATTAGAGGCCCGTGAACTGAATCACATCTTAATCAGTGTTAGAATTAGGCCCGTGAACTGGATCATATCCTAATTAGAGACCTGTTAACTGAATCACATCTTAATTAGTGGTAGAATGAGGTCCGTGAACATGACCGTATCCTAATTAGTGTTAGAGGCAGGCCCGTTAACTGGATCATATCCTAATTAGAGGCCAGTGCACTGAATCACATCCTAATTAGTGTAAGAATAAGGCCCGTGAACTCAATCACATCCTAATTAGTGTTAGAGTCGGGCCCGTGAACTGGATCACATCCTAATTAGTGTTAGAGTCAGGCCCGTGAACTGGATCATATCCTAATTAGAGGCCCGTGAACTGAATCACATCTTAATCAGTGTTAGAATTAGGCCCGTGAACTGGATCATATCCTAATTAGAGACCTGGTAACTGAATCACATCTTAATTAGTGGTAGAATGAGGTTCTTGAACATGATCATATCCTAATTAGTGTTAGAATAAGGCCCGTGAACTCAATCACATCCTAATTAGTGTTAGAGTCGGGCCCGTGAACTGGATCACATCCTAATTAGTGTTAGAGTCAGGCCCGTGAACTGGATCACATCCTAATTAGAGGCCTGTGAACTGAATCACATCTTAATCAGTGTTAGAATCAGGCCCGTGAACTGGATCATATCCTAATTAGTGTTAGAATCAGGCCCGTGAACTCAATCACATCCTAATTGGTGTTAGAATTGGGTCCGTGAACTGGGTCACATCCTAATTAGTGTTAGAGTCAGGCCCGTGAACTGGATCACATCCTAATAAGAGGCCCGTGAACTGAATCACATCTTAATCAGTGTTAGAATCAGGCCCGTGAACTGGATCATATCCTAGTTAGTGTTAGAATCAGGCCCGTGAACTCAATCACATCCTAATTAGTGTTAGAGTCAGGCCCGTGAACTGAATCATATCCTAATTAGAGGCCCGTGAACTGAATCACATCTTAATTAGTGTTAGAATTAGGCCCGTGAACTGGATCATATCCCAATTAGTGTTAGAATCAGGCCCGTGAACTCAATCACATCCTAATTAGTGTTAGAGTCAGGCCCGTGAACTGGATCATATCCTAATTAGAGGCCCGTGAACTGAATCACATCTTAATCAGTGTTAGAATCAGGCCCGTGAACTCAATCACATGCTAATTAGTGTTAGAGTCAGGCCCGTGAACTGGATCATATCCTAATTAGAGACCTGTTAACTGAATCACATCTTAATTAGTGGTAGAATGAGGTCCGTGAACATGATCATATCCTAATTAGTGTTAGAATAAGGCCCGTGAACTCAATCACATCCTAATTAGTGTTAGAGTCGGGCCCGTGAACTGGATCACATCCTAATTAGTGTTAGAGTCAGGCCCGTGAACTGGATCATATCCTAATTAGAGGCCCGTGAACTGAATCACATCTTAATCAGTCTTAGAATTAGGCCCGTGAACTGGATCATATCCTAGTTAGTGTTAGAATCAGGCCCGTGAACTCAATCACATCCTAATTAGTGTTAGAGTCAGGCCCGTGAACTGAATCATATCCTAATTAGAAGCCCGTGAACTGAATCACATCTTAATTAGTGTTAGAATTAGGCCCGTGAACTGGATCATATCCTAATTAGTGTTAGAATCAGGCCCGTGAACTCAAACACATCCTAATTACTGTTAGAGTCAGGCCCGTGAACTGGATCATATCCTAATTAGTATTAGAATCAGGCCCGTGAACTGGATCATATCCTAATTAGTGTTAGAATCAGGCCCGTGAACTCAATCACATCCTAATTAGTGTTAGAGTCAGGCCCGTGAACTGGGTCATATCCTAATTAGAGGCCCGTGAACTGAATCACATCTTAATCAGTGTTAGAATTAGGCCCGTGAACTGGATCATATCCTAATTAGTGTTAGAATCAGGCCCGTGAACTCAATCACATCTTAATTAGTGTTAGAGTCAGGCCCGTGAACTGGATCATATCCTAATTAGAGACCTGTTAACTGAATCACATCTTAATTAGTGGTAGAATGAGGTCCGTGAACATGATCGTATCCTAATTAGTGTTAGAGGCAGGCCCGTTAACTGGATCATATCCTAATTAGAGGCCAGTGCACTGAATCACATCCTAATTAGTGTTAGAATAAGGCCCGTGAACTCAATCACCTATAGGGAGAGCTCCGCTCTCACGGCCCTTCACGTATTGGTTTCGATACGATGAGCAATTTCGCCTCAGAATGGCCAGTCAGCTGACTCAGCCACAACTGTCATGGGGCAACATCAACCAAGAATTTTGGTTGTTGCACATTTCGAATAGGTTAGAAACCCACACCCGTAACAATGCTCATCAGAACCAAGGCGGTCATTTCAATCAAGTAAACCGTTCTGCAGTATTGTACTGCAACCATTTCAATAAGGGAGTAAGTTGCCCTTTCTTCCCTAGGCACAGTTACAACATGCAGCAAGTGCGGAGACAACCACCCAAGCAGCAGATGCCCAAAATAACAGTCCCATATATTCTTTGGGAGCAACACCTATAAAATTCCATAATTTATGCAAACATTTGGAAGGATACAGGGACGGCAAATTTATTCGGGAAGGTTTTCTACACGGTTTTAAACTTCAGTATAGAGGGCCTAGGTCACCCCACGAGTCCAATAATATCCCTAGCCTTAATGATAATTTAACAATAGCTAACAATAAAATTCACAACGAAGTTGCCTTTAACTCCCAGTGACGCCTTTTAAGTGCCGACGTGATTAAATTGGTGACGTTTTAATAATAATTGGAATATAATTAAACAAATTATAGTTTCAAAAAGTAGAGTAAAAACTAAACAATGTTTCAGCTCAAAGTTTTTCGTACGATGTTGGGAATTTGTCGAAAACATGCATTGAAAATCGCACATTGTTGCCGGAAAGTAAGAAAATTAAGCCGAAATGATAAAAATTGTGTTATCTTCTGTTTGTTAGATCTTTCATAATAAAGACAATGATTAAAATGTATATCATATTTGGAAAGATTGAAACATTTGCTACATTGTTTCAAAGATCGTATGACCAGGAACATATTTACAAAGTTATCTCAGTACTTGCCTCTTAATGACAACAGTACACAGGGACATGCGGGATCACCACAGTATGACAAGTACTTTGTACAGGAAACACATATTTTGTATCCTGACTATTTAAAATAAGGCACATAATATTGATAATGGCCTTGGGTGATGATGACGTTTCGGAAAGGGGGAGGGGGTGTTATAACCTTCATGTAAGTCACATTTATTTTCATGATGGTTTCCATGTTATTGTTTTCGGTATAATTTTGTAGGTTGCATAAAATTCGTCCACTTATATCGGTGACAAGGGAAGCGTTCAAAAACATTACAAGCCAGGGAAATGTCAAAGCATTGATGAGGAATGGTGAGATACAAAGGACAACATTATGCTCGACAATACACTCCCTGCAAGCCAATAAAGCGAGGGCTGAAGGTATATCATACACCTAAAGATTCAAATTTGTAATTAGATATCTATTCATAATGACATTCCATTTTTTTGAGAAATTTGTTTACATATCAAAATCATCATAAATATTTACTTTGCATTTAGGAACGTAAAGACAAATTGAAGACTAATTTTTGAAATCAACGATCATTGTAAATTTAGGCATAGCATTTATATGCATTTTACAGGTGTGGATGCGTTGTGAACCAAATGGTTATACACACGAATATCTCTTATATCTTGGCAAATTTGACGACATGCGAGGACAGAATCTTGGAGAGAGAGAGTCGTTAAGCACCTATGCAAGGAAATCAAATGGAAAGGCCATCATGTATTTTTGACAGGTGCATATAGATCTACAAATTATGCATATAGTTCTTAGACCCATGTCATGTAACGTAAATAAATGTATGTTACTGGTACTTTCCCCGTCAAAATGTTAGAATAATAAATCATTACAGGTTTTTCACTTCGATTCCTTTGGTTCAATGTCTGGAAACGTATGGGATATATGCTTGGGGAACCATCATGTCAAACAGAAGAGGATTTCCAGTCAACTTGAAAAATCCAAATTTAGAACGTGGAGATGCGCAGCAAATGCAACATGGGAATATGGTGATAACTGTTTGGAATGATAACAAACCGGTAAATAGAAATTGAATTGTATCAATCTACAAGTAGTGTTTGTCAATATATATGTGCTTTGTTATTATCAAAAGTATGTGTTGTAGGTTCATGTGTTGTCCACCACGTCTAGCCCTCTGGGTGATGAACCTGCGGTCAGGCGAGTCAGAGGTGGTGGTATGGTCTTTCTTCAGCGCCCCCTCCCCTGCCATAGAGCACTATCAGCAGAACTACTGTGGGGTGGACCGATCACAGCAATACAGGTGAAAGAATCCAGTTGGAAGACCTTCCAAGAAATTCTGGAAATACTTCATGAATTTTATTTTGGAGATATGTGTCATCAACGGCTACCTTCTATGGTTGAACACCCATGAAATCTCACAGGCATTACTCGCTAAATGAATTCTCATTGGATGTTGGCCAGTTTTTGACCGGGGACTTTTCCAGTCAGAAGAGGCAACGGCTTACTCAGCCCCGTAACCCTCCAGTTACCACAGCCAGTATTGCGAGACACACTAGCGAGAAACTTAGTGAAAGTAGACGGCGGTGCAAGTGGTGCAGTTCCCTAGGCGTGAGGCGGGAGACAGTGTATGGGTGTACCGTGGACCATCGTGACCATGGTGAAAAGATTCAGTAACGCAGGGTTTCTAGATCAATTGGGTAAGTTGAAGGGAGCGGTCCATTTATTTTTCTCAAAAAACAACCTAAATAAGAGTTTTCTGTGTCTAAAACACATCGCACGGAATGCACAGACGTATTAAGAAACAGAATATGTCCCATGCTTTAATTGAAAGTAGTTACTTTTCTCAAACACTCGTGTTTAATATCGAACACCCAATAGAATTCGCATGATGTTTGCTTCATGAGTTGAATTCAAAGTTTAAAATAATTTGAGAAAGAAAGTTGATAATGTGTCTCAAGAATATAAAAAGACATTCAATTTCTTACTAAATTGGGATTCATAATAGTCTTTATTTCGACGAAATGTTTGAAAATAAAAATAGCGCAGAGTGAAAAGATGGAATATATTACGTTACTAAGGTGAAAAGATATCAAAGATTCCCATATTGTTTAATATCATCCAGCAAATTCACAATTTTAAATTTTTCCGTCAGATATTATATTCTGATTTATGGAATGAATCTATATTTCTTTTCGTAGCACATGATACACAAGTTTTCCTTCCATTTTTAATGCCTCGTTCACACAGGATTTAATTCGCATTATATATTACCTCCGTGTGAACGCTATTTAATTCGAATCAATTTAATGCGCATTATTACTTCGCATTAAATGTAATGCGAAGTAAAATTCAATGCACATCCGTGTGAACAAGGCATAAGAGATCGCAGGTTGGGCTAAAAAGAGGTATTTTTATTTGCCCCCCCCCCCTCCCCCACGTCTTGAAGCCAGACACAAGACCATTTATATAATCTAATAACATCTGCTTCTGTATTCCAGACATGGATCACTCTGTGGCCCAGTATGTGGAGATCTATTCGAGCGAATCATTTCCATGTGACATGTGCGAAAAGATTTACAGATCAAAGTCGGCGCTTAAGAAACATCTTCATTACCATGGAGAAAAAACGGAAATGTGCGACACTTGTGGGAAAAAATTCTATACAAAGGGTGATCTGTGGCAGCATAAAAAGCTCCTTGATTATAATCCCGTTGTCTGTGAATATTGCGGCAAAGTATATAAATCTAAGGGCGCATTAGAATTTCATAAAACAGCAAAACACGAACAATTAAAAATGAAGAAATGTAAGCTGTGTCCGAAAGAATTTTGCGATAATTTTCACAAAAGCAGGCATGAAAAAACACATTCCCAGCTTAAATCTGTGTGTGACAAATGTGGGAATTTCTTTCGGAATTTAGAGGAACACATAATCACATGCAGAAACACACATCGCAAAAACCCCATAAATGTGAATTTTGTAATGCCGAATTTTTGGAAAAGCGCTACCTGAAGGAACACGAAAAATATAAATACATTTAAACCCACTGTTATTCATGTGAGAAATGTAGTGGAAAATTTGCACACACAAGAAGTTGTTTCTTCAACACAAGAAGAAATGTACACTTTCGGGTTAACTAGGCAAATGACGAAGTTCGATGCGCAAGATCTATTTTGTTAATCAATATCTCTTAATTAAAAATTGTATTTCAAGTTATGAACCTGTTCTTTCTTTCTTTGTTCATCTTTTATCATTATTATTATTATACCTAATCATCAAGCCGGCAGCTGTGATTTATGTAATCAGTTTATTAAAATAAAGATTAATGAGAACATGGAAATCAAGTTCACTATATCAATCATATAACAAATAGGATAATTGTCTTAAATCAGTCTCCATATGAGTGAAAATTTCTCGAGCGTTAAACAATCAATCAATCAATCTTAGATTAGTTATGTGAATTCTATTCCAAGTCTTTTAGTAGCTAGAATTTTTGATTCATCCCTTCGATGCCATTGTCGAACTGGAAGGGCTTCTCTAGACGGGACCGAAGGTCAAGATACTGTACCATATTTTATTCGTCTTGCCACGTGTTTCCGACCTGTCTCATTAAAGGCATGGTCACTATAAAATAAAATGAATAGAACAGAGTATGCTCATACTCTCCGGTGATGACGCTTTTAAGAACCAATCAGTAAAGCACATGTTGTACATTGAATGCCCTGATTCCTTATGATAAACTATTTTACAAATCTGTGCTGAATGTTCTTCTGTCATTATCATGTGTTTCTTAAGATGTTCGAGTCTCATGTTTAAGTAGGACCCAGTTCTTTGGTAAATCCCAGGGAAAGGTGAATTTAATCTCACTTTGTGATCACCCCCATTATTTTTCTACTTTTCTTACAATGTTAATGACTTAGTTGATTTTAAGTGGAATAGATGTAGTATAGATATACGAACTGTTCGAAAACACTTATGCCTTCTTCTCACACAATGTAGAAGGTGAAAGCAGCAATGACCTTGATATTTTGACTTTAAACTTCCAACGCTTCTAATATTGTAGGGACCACTTATGCTGTAAAGTTGAAGCTTTGTATCTATATCGATTAAAAGCCCTTCAAATGTTACAATAGGAACACTCTGTATATACATAGTAGCAGGAGGGAATCGTTCAAAGTTAATTCCGTGCAGAAGCAGTTGTCTCATTTCGATAAGTTTCTGAACGCGCTCTTGTGCAGAAATCCCAGGATCATCACAAGCTGAGTACCAAGTTCTTATTACGGATGTGATATTTGCAGATCCATAATAACAATTTCTTCTCATCCACTGCTCAACCTCTAGTGAGAAATTCGTCTTTGCATTCAAAACACTTTGTTTGTCAAGCAAGTCCTCTACCATTGATACCTTCAGTGGCGTTTCTCCAGATTTCGCACATGACTTCCAGGCTTCTGGTCCAATACCAAATACCCCTGTTGTGTTTGATCTCACGCGTAGATGAGTCAGATTGTGTGAGTAATCTATACTTTTTGCGAGAACACTACCAGTTGATTCGCAAAATTCAGGAACAGAGTACCAAAACTTTACCTTGTCATCAAAACCGATAAGATGAGCATCATTAATAGTAGATTTTTCAATCCACTGTTTTCTTCTTTCTGGAAAAATATATTGAGCAAATGCAGCACAAAGAACATCCTTTGGCATTAGCTTTGATTGAACTGTTTTACAAGCAAGCGATGAAAGTGAAGGGATAGAAATATGTCTTCTCTTCCTTATTGTCAGAGATGGTGGACTTTGCTGTGCACTTCCTGTGATGCGATGGAGAAGGTCATATTTCTTTTCTTTTGACCAAGACCGCTTCCTCTCTGTTTTCTGCAATTGAATAGGAAGTTTTGTTTTCACGACAAATGTGTCAAAGTAGCGTCTTGAATTTCATTATGAATGGGCCCTTTCAAATAGGAACTGTCACGGTTTGACCACTTTGATCGAAGTCTATCGTTCTCATCAAAATGTCTCAATATTGTTGAAATCGTATCTTCGTCGAATGTTAAAAGATCCTCTGTTTCATTATTTTCATAAGAGGCACGCGAGGAACCATCAACGTTCTCAAAGTGAGACTCCTGTGAACCATTCCCTTGGTCCCGTAAATACTGCATAACATTTTCGACAATCCCTATTGCATGTGCCAAATCTGACTCATCATCTTCCTCTACCTTTCGTAGCAATTCCCCGAACAACCAATCAGAGTTATGGTGTTCAACAAGTGATTGATCTTCCTCATCGCGATCCTCTGGAATTTTACCACTCTTTTTTGCTTTGAATACTTTCATGTTTGTTGTCGCGCTAGAGAAAGCTCTGGCTCCACTCTCTACGACGAGACATTTTGGATTGTCCTGATGTTGTTTGCAACTGATTGCGGTGTGTTTATTAAGACTAGCAAGTACCTTATAAAGTTCCTGTTTACTTATCTTTTTGACTTCTTTCCAAAGATCTTTCTGTAACTGATATATGGTGGTAGGGTTTCCTTTTCCATCTCTTGTCATCAAATTTATCCATTGCCTGTCGGTTGAAAAAGAGTCTACTTTCAAGTTACGTTCTTTGCATTCACTAAGAACATGTAATGTCGCTTGATGCATTGCCTCCGATGACAACTTATAATCTTTGGGTCCATGTGTTATCGGTACACTACATGGTATCTCTCTCTTTGAGTTTCTGTTACGATCACTCAACACCCATACCATGAGCTCTGTTGCTTTTCCTCGGAGAGGATTGTAACCATCTTCCAAAACACTCATAGAACGGTCCAAAGATGGCTGTAACCCTGCAGAGTTTACCTCAAAGACTCTGTTAATAGGACTGTAAGTATAAGGTATATTTGGGCTCGAGTATAGCACACCGGAACACATATCTGCCATTCGAATCGACGGTATTTCATATACTTGCTCTGACACAAATACTTTTAACTGCTCTCTGATTTCTTTAACATTTTGTCTCATTCTTGAAGGTTGCTGACTTCTTCTGTGTTGAACAAATCGTTTATCTTTAGAGATTAGATTCCAGAGATATTGATCAAATTTCACAATAAATGCCGTTGTAGATTGCTTAGAATAAGACAAATACTAGAGCTTGTCAGTACCAATAGCTTTCATTTCAGCTAAACATTGACAGACATAATACTCGGGAAGAACATAATGTACAGGTAGATGTGTTTCTGATGGAAAAGGGTATTAATTTCACTGCAGCTACAGCTTGTCCTCTTTCAAGGGGAATGCCTGATTCATCAAGTACAACATTTCTGATACTTCCATCAGGTGACACTACACTTAGAATCTCATTTCTATCAGTGAAATCGATATAACACCCCTCTTCCACGTAATGACATAAAGGAAAGAAAACAGGTAGTATTCTTCCAACTAAAGCACATGTAGCTAATGCACGTTTCTCGTTTTCTATTCCATGGTCAAGTCTTATTTGGGTATCAGTTGAGTGCGTTTGTCTCGACAACTTCAATATGAATTCATCGAAGTGTTGTTTTTGAGCTTTCAGTCCTCTAAGTATAATCGCATTATGTAGTGTACTTCCAGTTACTCTAGCGGAGGCACGTATTTGAGTCCAAGCATCTGTCGTTTGCTTTGTGAAGCGAGAATCCATTGCGGTTCCATCCAACATCGACTCATCTAATAGTTGAATCATGTTATGCCTTGTAGAGGGATCAAGTCTTTCGCTGATGTGGTACTCGGATATCGACCAAGCAAGATTGCTGGTGAAATGAGATATATTAGAAATTTCATTGAGTGCATTTCTCATAACTTTTCTGATCTGGTACAGTGATACCTGGATGCTGCTAATGGCATATACATATTTCGACTCGCGCAACCTCTCTCCTGCGAGGTTTTGGAACTTGGTCAAGCCAAACTGTTGGCGCAGGTCTAACTCCCTGCATTCGCGGACTCTTTTGTTTAAATCCAAAATGCAGCGTCGAAGATCTTTGCTAAAATTTTAGCTTTGGGAAAGAAGTTGAGAATTCGTAGAATGATCGAGGTTACTGACTGAAGCTTTTGCTATTTGAAAATGTTGCAACTCGATGTCTTTTCGCAACTTGCGTTCTTTTAATTTTTCGCCATCTTCAAACCCAAACATATCTACGTCTCCTCTTATTTTGTTCTCGCCACTTGTCAACTTTTTCGCATCTGCACAAAGCATATATGATGTATGTTCCCCATTCGGAAGATTATCTAAGATATTGTCTATGCATCCAGGTAGGATATATGTAGGCATGTTCAATTCCCCACCACTGATCTATTCTCATATCATCCTCAATATCTGGCAATGAGGCAGTCTGATATTTTCTCACTTCAAGATCATATTTCTCCATTCCCTCATCATCCAATACATTTGGAATGTATCCAGGCAACTTTTGGAGGAAAGATAATGTAACTGAATGTCCTCCATCTTCGCAAGCCAAGTGTTTTCGGTCCGCTTCGCTCCCCACAAACCCTTGGCAGATTACGGCACTAAAGCCGTGGCCCACAGTGCCGACACCTAGCGGATGTTCTGGATTTTAACTTTACAATCTAGCCAATCAGGTGACAGCTTTCATAATACTGTTACTTAGTACATGTAAACAAGTATGACGGAGACAACAAAAGAAAAGGTTGAGAAAGTGTTTCAAGTAAAATTAACGGTATATCAGTTACAAGCTATAGAAAGCATACAGCAGGGCCAAGATGTATTCGTAGGTACGAGGACAGGGAGTGGAAAGTCCCTCATCTATGAGAGTTCTCCAGTGGTTTTTGGACAATCGACTGTATGTGTCATAATTTCCCCGCTACTAAGCATTACGAAGGAGCAAGTGAATCGGCTTACAGGACTGGGTTTCCGTGCAACATATGTCGGAATGTCCTATTGTTGCAAAGACGATGTATCTAAGGGCTATTACCTATTCGTATTCGGAAGTCCTGAAGCTTTAGTTGGAAATGACGAATGGAGAGATATCTTTAGGCACCCCGAATTTTCGGTACGACATAGGTTGACAGTAATTGACGAAGTCCACACAGTTTATCAATGGTATGTAACCCTATAGCTTCCATACTTCCGTAGATGGTTTTCACCTAGAATTCTTACTGTATTAGAACTCTAAAAAAGGACACTTGTTCAAATTAAATATAGATAAAAATACATTTTACAACATACATTAAATTTCTAATGATGAAGAAATTAAGTTATTCTGATATTTTTCAGGGGTGAAGGGCAGAAAAATGAGGAAGCCTTCAGAAAATATTTTTCAAAGATTGGCGAGTTACGATCCCTTAGTTTGAATGTGCCCATACTTTCACTAACTGCAACAGCTAGTCCATCGAACAGGAAAAAAATAATGAAAAGTTTATGCTTCAGAGAAGATTCTGTTTGCATAGTTGATAGTCCTGAAAGACCAAACATTAAAATAAATGTGCAATGTGTAAAAAATAATGCTGATATAAGTGATACATTTGCATGGCTTATTGAAACACTCAACAAGGATAAAAGAAATACCCCCAGACATGTTATTTTCTGTGACAGCATAAAAGACTGTGCATTACTTTACAGCATGTTTGTAAGGAAATGTGGTTCCACCATGCTACAGATGTTTCATAGTAAAACATCAGAACACATTAAAGAAAAAATTCGGATGGACCTGGAGACAGAAGGTCAAATCAGAATTCTCATCTGCACAAATGCAGCTGGGATGGGAGTGAACTTTAAAGGGCTTCATAACATCGTTCATTATGGTCCACCAAGGGACTTGGACACACTCATTCAGCAGATGGGCAGGGCGGGACGAGATGATAAATGCTCTAATGAACTAATAATGTTCAAAAACCACAAAGGACATTTGAAAAAAATTGATCCAGAAGTTTTGTCATTGATTAAGACGGATAATCAGTGCAGAGGAAGCATTCTGTGCAAAGCATATAGTGCACATAGTCATATTTTTCAACAGAAGCACCAATGTTGTGATGTTTGTGAGAAAACATGTGACTGTTCGGGCTGTCCAAAGTTAACTCATCCAGCTTTCTTAACAATGGAAGCATTATTCCAAGAACAGGAAACATTTGAACGTCAAGTGTGTGAGCAGGACAAGACAATTATAAAACATAAACTGGAAGCCCTGCAAGCAGCTCAAAGTAACATGCCAGATTTGTTTGGTGACCATTCTGAACTTAGTGACGAAACCATCAATAGTTTATTCGTCAATTGTCACAAAATATTTACCATTAACGATGTAATGGAATATGCAACAGTTTGGTTGTTTGATACTGCTGTGCAAGTACTTCAGATATTTGATGACGTGTTTAATGACATTTTGATGTATGAATCATCTGACACAGAGTCATATTAGACTTTTTGACATCATAGACAGTTGCTTCTTCAACAAAAACGGAAAACGGAAATATTCATATCTAGTGATCAGTCATTCAAAAACTTACTTTGTTAAACACCACTCTGATTCCACGCACAAGTACTCTGAAGTTGAAATAAAAAATATGCTAGAGTTCCTCATTGACAATATCTTCGTGGTCTTTGGTGATCAGGTCTTCCAACAGTCTGTTGGAATTCCCATGGGCACGAATTGTGCTCCTTTGTTAGCTGACCTGTTTTTATATTCATATGAAGCAGAATTTATTCAAAAACTTCTACGTGAGAAGAAAAAATCTCTCGCTGTGACCTTCAATTCGACTTTTAGATATATCGATGACGTTTTGTCTATTAACAATGATATCTTTCATTCATATGTCGATTTGATATATCCCTGTGAGCTCGAAATAAAGAACACCACAGAGTCGTCCACTTCTGCTTCATACTTAGATATTTTATTGAAAGTAGACATTAACGGCAAACTGACAACTCAACTGTATGACAAACGGGATGATTTCAGCTTCTCCATCGTCAACTTCCCACATTTATGTAGCAATATTCCATTATCACCTGCATATGGTGTTTATATATCTCAACTGATTCGATATGCAAGAGCTTGTTCTGGGTATAGTCAGTTTTTAAATCGAGGTAAGCTACTGACAAACAAGTTGATGGTACAGGGATTTCAACAGTCTCGATTGAAGTCAGCATTTCGCAAATTCTATGGTCGTTATAACGATCTAGTTCGTCAATACAACCTATCATTGGGTCAAATGCTGTCTGACGTGTTTCATACCGATTGTTAAGCCGTTCTTGGCACACTGATTTGACTGAGGATAACTCCGTTTACCTGATCAGGATATGGGGCGCACGGCGGGTGTGACCGGTCAACAGGGGATGCTTACTCCTCCTAGGCACCTGATCCCACCTCTGGTGTGTCCAGGGGTCCGTGTTTGCCCAACTATCTATTTTATATTGCTTGTAGGAGTTATGAGATTGATCACTGTTCGTTATCGTCACCTTGCATTAGTGTATTTTACACCATGTTGCATGTTTACATTATACGGTATATTGTAACTGCTACAATTAATATTCTGAATTATGAATAGTATATAAACTTGGTCCATTTATTTTTTATTCTTATTCTTTACACACTGAATATATTTACAAATACCATATCATTTCATCATAGTTTATCCATTACAGTGAAACTTCTCTAAACCGGCCAGCTCTCGGACCGGAAAAAACGGCCGGTTTAGAGGGATGGCCGGTATACCGAGAATTTAGCAATTATAGACATTTTATCTCAATATTCACAAAGTAGGTACTGTTCACTTTGATCTGGTGATCTATGATCAATTATCGGTGGAGATCAAATTAGTCCGCTTGCACCTAAAGATAATTATGAATTACAAGAAATATTCTCGCTGAAGTCATCTAATTTTAAACTGAAAATCTATAACAGGATACATAAAGAAAACACAGAGGACTATTATTGGAATTACTCTTACCTATAAAAACCCTGTTTACATTCATCGCTTATGTCATTAACAATTTTGTTTAGACGTTTTTAAAAAGTACAGTAGTAAATATGAAATTGTAATTTGAATATTTCTTTGGAATTTTAAGTCTATGGAAACCAAGAAAATTAATGTATCTTTTAATAATTATCATTAACAGTCATGGGTTTGTTCTTTATCAACTACCGCTTATATCCATACGAAAGTATGGTGAAACAATATGGCGTTTGATACGGTATTCATTCAATAATTTCCTAACTGGTTTTCTTTTTTACATTTTGTACAGAATTTGGAAGGGTCTCTTGGATTAGCTAAGTGTCAATTAACACGCTTGACAGCACAGGTAAACAATAGAAATTGAAGAGGCCACTAGTGTTTTTCACACCTCCGATGGATAATTTCATACCTGGTCAGTCAATTTGCACACCTGGACGATCTTAATTAACCTTTGGCCAAGATTTTCTTGTCTTCAAAAAGTGGCCGGTATGTTAAGGGTAAATTACACATGTTTGTTAACAAATGTACTTTAAAAAGTGGCCGATGTCCGGTTTTCAGGGGTGGCCGGTTTTGTAAGACTTTCTTTGTAAGGAAATGTTAAGATTTCTGCCGGGACTTTGAAAATCGACCGATATTCAGGGAGAACCGGTATTCTGAGGGGCCGGTTTGGAGAAGTTTCACTGTATATACAATAATAAACAAGAATAAATTTTTGTGGCAAAGTTAAATGGTTTGTGTAGAGATTTACACGAGATGTAGTCTACGTATATAAACATACACAATGAACAAGATTCAAATAATTTCATATGATGCAATTTCTTTATGCTTCGATATCCATATATGAAGCTTGTGAAGAATGACTTTTTCAAAAACGTCCTTAAAATTCTTAAAGTTTTCAAACTGTCGTTCTGGAATGTTTTTAAATAGTCCACCTGAAATCATTTCATTTAACATGAGAATAATGTCTGATGACTTGTCAGATCTGGTTCTTGATTTTCCTGCATTTTTTTTTTTTTTTTTTTTTACAACTGCTGCCTTATGTTCTCTTTTAATTCCTCCTGAATTTGGCAGGCTAATGCAGTTGTTTGTGCACTCTTGAAGGTGAAGTTTGCACCCTGCTCTTTAAGCTTCTTCTTGACCAACTGGACACAAAGTTCAACCAAATTGTCATTTGGAATATTACCATCCACAGTGCCACTGATATTGGCTGTTGTATTCCACTTATACTCCATGGCTTTCTTAGGTGAAAGCACAGCTAGTTCATATGCCATCATCCTCCACAGCCAAAGTTGGTATTTGGTGTGCCCTGCAACACTGGCACAGAGCATTTCAAATTTTGCATTCAGAAATATTCTATCTCCATCACCCATTTTGTATGCATCACAAGTGTCTCTTAATATAAGAGCAGTTTTCATGAATGAGGCACGTCAAACAGCAATCTTGTCTTTGTGATGTGTTTCTTTTAACTGTTTCCGTCGGAAACTGCTAGTCATGCTCCTTCTCTAAGTGGGTTTGATGTAGCCAAGTGTCTTGTATTTCTTGCTGCATGTACATTCATATTGTTTCAGAATTGCATCATACATATTTCGAAGAAGAATATCTTGGGTATCTCTCTCAGTAGATGCTTGGGCCATTTCTTGAAGATCTGTTGATTCTAAGAGTTGGATTAAAAAACATTCAATTCAGTCATGCATGAACTCAACACTTGACTCTCGGTATAAAAAAAATCAACTTGACACAAATTATTTCTGTAAAGTAAAGTAAAAAATTTGGATTGAAATATATTGTATACTGAACAGTTATTCTCCCTAAGAAAAAATGTATAACCTTGTAGGTTTATATGCCTGTCAATAATGGTATCTGCCAACTTCTTTAACCATGAGAACTGGCCCTCAGCACTACACAAGGGTAAGGTGTTTGGGTTAAACTGTTGAGGATATCCACTAATGTCTTCTAAACCCATAACATCCATTGCAGCCCAAAGAATGAATGCATCTAAAGCATCCTCCACAAATGCAAAATGAGCTCTAAAATGAAAACCCAGGAAACTATTACATGCAACACACAATACATGTAGGATTATTTTTAAAGTGTGCCTCATTATCAAGACATACCTGAATGCTTCCACAACTCTATCTTTTCCAGTGACATCAACTCTATGAATGACATTTCTTAACTGAAATAAAGTCCCTTGTTCAAAAGGAGAGGATGGTTTGTAGAACGCCTGGTATATGAACTGTAAAATGCATTGAAAATGTTAGTTTCATAGACATGATAGAGAAGAATTGTTTTAAGTAGAAATTTAAACATTTATGAGAGCTACATTTTGTAAAATGATTATGAAATTGATGACAAAGGAACTTCTTAATGTATTTTCTAAAATTCAATTTAACAATCAAAAATGAAAAAAAGTATTTCTGAACTAAAATGTTTTAGAAAGATGAGTATTAGAACTTGTCATGCTGTATATTAAAGCAATAAGCATATATGTTTGACTTCTACTGTCAATTCAATTCAATTGCTGTGCTAAAAGTTCACTAAGATTTGCTTTGCAGTTGTAATTTTGTAAAGCAGTAATTCACAATTTGAAACACTCTTAGAAACAAGCAGTAAAAAAATTGAAACTAAATATAGTCTAACCTTGTTATCTTGAAATCAATTGGACTGTGAAAAAACTTTGAAATAGCCAAAGTTTTTGAGATATCGAGGGTAAACTACTTAAAGAATATGTGGTTAGGACTTCCAAATCAATGAAATCACTTTGACATATCCTTTATACTCGAGGTACCAAAGTTTAACTGTATATTATATTTAGTATAGGCTAAAATTAGTTTTAACAGGAGGTCCATGGACGAAAATGCACACCATTGAAGTTTTCGGACAGACAAACAAATTATTTTAATCAGAAAAAGCTCATTGCAAGTGAGCTTATTGAATTCAGAAATGGTTCATGCCATCAAATAAACTATCTATTCCAACATCTTCTCCTGCCAACAAACTTCTGTGACATAATCATGATAATCAAGGTTTAGGATTATCTTGAATATAATTTATCATTTATCATTGCTCTTCAAAGTATGTTAATTTTTCAAATAAGGGTCCCCTTCCCATACTTTACAATAGTGAAATATTATTAATTTCTTTTTTCATCAAATGTAATAAAATTCTAAATAAATGATAAAAATCAGCTGATAACCTAATGGAAGTGGTATTGTTGATATGTATATACACATGTACATGTAAGAATTTCATGTCGTTGGGTGATTTTCAACGTTCACTAATACTGTTTGTTATATTGATGGATTTATAATCACTTTTCTTATTTTCGAGAGCCTGGGGAGTGGTAAATAAGACCAACAGGGTATTGTAATTTATCAAACAAATAATAATTTGCTGACAGTGTGTAGAATGTTGACCTAATTCAGAACTTACAACAAGAACAAATCAAAACTGGAACAGAACCATTGCATGCAAAAATACCAGTAGAAAGCTCATCATTCTATGAAGCCCCTCCGGTCTATGAATAATTCCTCCCAGTTTGTGGTAATTTGTCTCACAATTAAGCATAGCTAGCTGTGCTGTATATGCACGCTCATTAGTCAGTACGTCACCACCAAACACTTTTCTTTCTATCACCTCTGCATTCTCTCCAGAAGTGTGTGCTATATATATCTGGTGAATGTGTTCTAGAATACTTATCATATCATCATGCAAGTTTTCATTTTTGTCCATCAAATCCAAAATAAAGTATGTTGATCTTTTGGAAGTTTGCTCAATGAAAGGATGACTGATATATTTTGGAACACATTGTGCAAAGGGCTTTAGACATCCGACATGTTTTGTGAGAACTTTCAAGATGTGATGTGCCATGTTACTCTCAAAAATTTGAATTTCTTGAGAGCTGGGTAGAAATGAGTGGTTAGGCAAGGTTAAAATATCATGTTTTGGTTTATCATCAGGCAAACTTGAAACTAAAACTCTTCTCTGGAGACCCACCAAGAGAAACCAGTGAAAGCTCATTCTCTGCTTTTCTTTTGTCATTGAAGATGTTGATTTTAGTATGTCCAAGTTGTCACCAATTACATCAAATGGGGGTTGAATGTTAGATTCTTTTAGTTGAGCTTCAAGTCAAGAAATATACTTCTCACCGTAAAGTCTAGTAGTTTTACTATTTGACTGAACCACCCCACAATTTGGACTAACTTCAAAACCTGAGAACATGGAGACAGCAGGACAATGTATGACACCAATACTGGTAAATATGTCAAGTGTTGGAAGCTGAACAGTTTGTGGGGCTGTAAATCTAGTTTGGCAAGAATCTATTGAATCATATGACATAAATGTCTTTGCAAGTACTGTATGCTGATTTTCATTCTTAGTAGAAAATTTCACATCAAAGTATGGGTGAAATGTTGCACTACCTTGTGAAGTGTGTAATGGACTGGACCGATACAATTTCTCTGGTTTTCTCCATTCTGTACTGAATATTTGATTGATGTACTTGACGTATGATTGTTTCTTTAATCCTTTCCTTCTGTCTGTCCACCAGTAAAGTGTGTTTCTTTTGAGTAGATGAACGTCCCACAGACAGTCCTACGTATGCCAGCAAATCTATTGTCTACAAATTCAGTACTGAGCACTATGGTTACCCCATTCCCTAATGCAACCATATATCATGCTTAATATATATATATATATATATATATGACATTTTATATGGTGGCATGATTCAGGGTACATCTGTAATATTGTTAGCTTGGATTAATTTATAATTATCATTCCTTGTGTATACTGATTAATCTGAGATATGCATTAATATTCTGAAAATTAAATATTCTTAAATTTTCACTACGACACTGCATAAGAATGCAGTAAAAGTTAGAATGTTTCATATGAACTTATTGTAAAATAATACTGATCGAATCCAGACCAGCCATAATATAAATACACGTTTTATAAAATGCATTACATGTATTGATAAATATTAATAGATTTATACATAATATTACATTATGTTATCTTAATTGTATTTGTAGACAAGTGCAAATTGATTATTTTTATATTAATTTCCAATTTTGTCAGAACGTGATTGTCTTGGTATTTTTCGGATGTAGTTATAGTGCAGACGAGGGCTGACGTCATTCTTACTTTACGCTGCAGCATAGACCACACCGCTACTCTGCCTTTTTCTTTATACCATGTTATACTATTAAGAACCTTTGCTGTTATACAGATCACTGCTGCCTTTTGGCATAATAAATTAAAGAAATGGACAAAAGTCTTGTCACTTGGCTACAAATGGCGTCGCCGGTAGGATTCTTCATGGTAGGATACCAAGGACACAAGAGGCAGTAGTGATTGTCATTGACCAACCATGGAAGAGCTGAAACAGGAGCTCGATGCATTAAAGTTGCAGCTTGGTGCAATAAAGAAGGAAGAGTCTGGACAAAAGTTTGTGTTTACACCTAAGCAGAGGAAGGTTGAGAAGTTTTCAGGACGGAAAGATGAGGGACAAACGGTGTACGAGTTTATGGATGACATTTCCCGTGTACTGAAGACGCGTCCAACTTCAGATGAAGAAAAGGTGGACTATTTGATAAGTCATCTAGACGGCCCGGCAAAGGAAGAGATTCGCTATCGTGCCCCATCTTCAAAAAAGAATCCTCAACAAGTGTTGAATATTTTACGGGAGACTTTTGGTGAAAAGCCGACCGCTTCAGAGCTTACTGCAGACTGTTACAGTACAAAACAGGAGGAAGGACAGTCTCTGCAAGACTTTGCACATGTGTTGATGAAAAAATTAGACAAAATTGGACAAGTCAATCACCACTTTATCTCCGAACCAGAACAAACACTTAGAAATCAGTTTGCTGAGAATGTGTTGGACAAATGGCTTCGTCGGGAACTGAAAAAGTCACTTAGGTCCTAGCCATCCCTAACCTTTAACGAACTGAGAGAAGATGCGGTTGTTCTCTCCCTTGATAGGGAGGTAAATACTGACGGTCCTAAGCGCACACCCAAGAGAAATGCAACGGTTTACGCTAAAGCAGCTTCAGTTGACAGTGCAATGATGACTATGGTGAAAGAAATGAGGGAAGAGATGTCTTCTTTACGATCTGAAGTTCAGGAGTTAAGGAAAATTAAGTCATCAGCTAAAGAATGGACACATAGCAAAGAAAGAAAGTGTTTCCAGTGTCATGAACTAGGACACATAAAGCGAAATTGTCCTAAGACAAAGACTGTCACTTTAAACACAGATTGCCTATTGTCGAGAGCCGGCCAATAGGGAGTGAATTGGAGAATGGCTCACTGATAGGAAGTTGTCCGACTACACACATAGAAATTGGAGGTCAGAGGGTTTTGTGCGTTCTAGACACAGGATTTATGGTCAGCACCATTACAGAATCTTTTTACAACAGCTACCTTCATGACATTCCAGTATTAAACGATAAACTCATTACCCTTAGAGCAGCGAATGGAATTGATATTCCATATGTGGGATACATAGAGACAGATATTACTGTGAAACCCTTGAATCGTACCATATGTGGGATTGGTATACTGATTGTGAAGGACACTCAGGACAGAAAAGAAGTCCCTGGACTACTTGGTATGAATGTGATAAGGGAGTGTCGAGAGTTGTTCCTGCAAAATTTTGGTCCAACATTCGCTCGCCGCACAGAGAACGGAGAAGCAATCCAGAACTGGATAAAGGCTTTCAAGAGGAGCAATCATTCTGAAGTGAAAGGATTTGCAAGAGTAGCTGGTAGAGAAGATGTGTGTATCCCTGCGAATTCTATATATGTGGTCAGAGTCATTGGACCTTTGCAAGACATTTGTGGTTTACAAGGGAAAAGTGTGTGTATTGAACCTTTGACTACAAGACAAGACTCCATACTTATTAACAGTGTTTCGTCAGCATCAAAATCGGGTGTATATCCTGTCCAAGTTGCTAACTTGGGTAACAAAGATGTCTGGATTAAAGCAAACAGCAGGCTCGGAATTGTGAGTGAGTGTGTGATAGAGCCTCAACAGGACTCCAAAGTTACATTCTTAGAAACTGCCCCTAAGGAAAAGACAATAGTGTTGAATGAAGACATAGAAGAGGTGGACACATCACCCAACTTCAATGTAGAATCACTTATTCCTGATAACCTTGATTGTTCAGAGGAACAATACCAAAAGATAATGAATTTATTCAGGAAATATTCAAGTGTTTTCATCCAAAATGACCTGGATTTGGGCTACTCTACAACGATTACTCATAGGATAAACATTACTGATGATGTACCTGTTACATTTCCTTACCGCCGTATCCCGCCTAACCAATACCAGGAGGTTAAGAAACACATTCAAGACTTGCTAGACAAAGGTTTTATTTGTAAGAGCTCAAGTCCATATGCGTCCCCAGTCGTTATTGTTAGGAAGAAGGATGGCTCCATTCGACTATGTGTCGACTATCGAAGGCTCAACCTGAAGACTGTTCGAGATGCCTTCCCTCTCCCCCGCATCGACGAATCCCTTGATACCTTACATGGATCCACTTTGTTTAGCAAATGCGACTTAGCCAGTGGATTCCATCAGATCGCTATGGATCATAGTCATCAACACAAAACTGCTTTTACCACTCCATTTGGCTTGTACGAGTATACCAGAATGCCCTTTGGGCTTTGTAATTCTCCAGCGTCCTTCCAAAGGCTGATGCAACACATATTTAATGATGCCATATTCCAGATACTTCTGGTTTACTTGGACGACATAAGTGTCTACTCGAAGACACTGGATGAACACTTAAAGCGACTGGATGTTGTGTTTTCAAAACTTGGTGAACACTGGTTGAAGTTAAACCCCCCAAAATGTCACTTTTTTCAAGAAGAGATAAGTTATCTTGGATATGTTGTATCAGCTAAAGGGATTTCCACTTCATCAGAGAAAATAAGGGTAGTGAGAGACTGGCCAAAACCCAAGACCCTGAAAGATCTTCGTTCTTTTTTAGGCTTTGCCAGCTACTATAGGCGTTTTGTGCGACATTTTGCCCAGGTTGCCAAGCCACTTTATGAACTTATTGCAGATGCCAATAAGGAGAAGGGAAGTAAAGCTAATGAGAAGTTACAGACTTTATGGAATTCTAAGTCTGAAGATGCTTTTCGGGAACTCAAAGATCGGTTGACCTCCAGCAGTAGTCTGGGTTATGCAGACTTCACTAAGCCTTTTGTGTTGGAGACAGATGCAAGCCTCCTTCGACTTGGAGCAGTGTTGATGCAAAATCAGGAGGGGGGGGGGGGTAAAAAGGTTATTGCATATGCAAGTCGCACCTTACGGAAGTCGGAAAGAAATGATGCTAAATACAGTTCGGCGAAATTAGAGCTGCTGGCAGTGAAGTGGGCCGAACAGAAAAATTTAAGGATTATTTGCTGGGGTCCGAATTTGAAATTATCACAGACAACAACCCACTTAGTTATATCCAGACGAGTGGTAAACTTGGCGCAACTGAACAGCGATGGGTTTCTCAGCTTGCCCAATACGATTGTACAGTCAAGTACAGGCCTGGAAGGCAGAATTCAGCGGCAGATGCCTTGTCACGAATGCCAATATGTAGTGTTCAGTTTGCAGACGTTGGCCAGATAGACACCAAGATTGATGAAGGCCTCCGTGTTGAAGCCTTGAAGTCAGCAATCTGCAACATTCAAGAGAAAGGACGCTCAGTTGTCACTTGTTACAATTCCATTTCATTCCCAAAATATGATGGAAGTGACATATCACATATGCAACAGAATGACCCAATCCTTGGAAGATTCTTGTACTATTTCACTAGTAGTAGGAAACCAAACAAGAAGGAACGTTCATCAGAAAGCAAGCTAGTTATACAGATGCTCCGCCAGAGAGACCAGATGATTTTCGATAAAAGCCGAGTCTTGTATCGAGTAGTCAAAGATCCACAGGCTGGAGAGTTGAAACAACTTGTACTTCCTGTTTGTCTCAGGGAACAGGTGATGGGTGCATTACATACACAGGCTGGTCACCAAGGGATCGAAAGAACCATAGGACTGATTCGTGCCAGATTTTATTGGACTGGTATGTACAGCGATATTACAAAATTATGTAAGACCTGTGAACGATGCTGTATTTCGAAACTACCACAACCGAAAATCAGTCTCCCCATGGACCATTTACTAGCAAGTGAGCCTGATAAGATTGTAGCGATGGATTTTACTGTCCTGGAAAAGGCATCCGATGGCCGTGAAAACGTCTTAATTATGACTGATGTGTTTTCTAAATTTACGGTGGCAATTCCAACTAGAGACCAAACTGCAAGCACTACAGCAAAAGTTCTGGTTAGAGAGTGGTTCTTGAGATATGGAGTACCCCAACGTCTGCATTCAGACCAAGGTAGAAACTTTGAGGGACAGGTTATCGCAGAACTGTGCAAGATATATCAGATAAAGAAGAGCCGCACAACAGCATACCACCCAGAGGGGAATGGCCAGTGCGAGCGCTTCAACAGAACCTTACATGATTTGTTGAGAACGCTTACCCCAAAACAGAAACGAAGATGGCCTGATCACCTTCCAGAGCTTCTCTTCTGGTACAATTCAACAACCCACGCCTCAACTGGATTTAGCCCATTCTATCTTATGATGGGAAGACATCCAAAGTTACCTATAGATACCATACTAAATTTAGAGGAGTGTGAGTCTCTCATCCCAGTCACCGACTTTGTGGAACAACATGTGGAACGTCTAAAGGAGGCGTATAGAAAAGCAGGGGAGCAACTTGAGAGAGCTGCACACACGAGGGAGAAAATGGTGAAGATATCAAGAGATTCGGATGTCCTTGAACCTGGAACTTGTGTTATTGCGTAATCGGGTAATTGGCAGGAATAAAATTCAGGATGCCTGGAACGAACATGAATATGTTGTGTTACGACGTATTGACCCTGAGAAGCATGTCTATGAAGTTTACCGTAAGGATACTCCTGATGACAGACGGATTCTGAATAGGGTACACCTTAGGATCAAACGAAGAACATCCGATACTGTGACACAACTGGCCAGAGGCCATGCAGACAGACAGAACTCTATAACGCAAGTGTGTACTCGTGTTGATAGTGATGGTTCTAGTGACAGCTCATCTGACGATGAATTCCTGATGATGAATGATTCTGTTGTATCTGCACCTTCGCCTGCAAAACCTCGTCGAAGTACTCGTGTTACAGCAGGGAAGCACAGTAATATTAATCACTTGCCAAAACGTTCTGTACGTCTTTAGATACTCCATGTGAACTACAATTACAAACGTGTACATATGTTTTGATTATAACGTTTTACTAGTCATTTTCTTGAAATGCAAAGTATTTGTATGTTTGTTTTCTTGTTGTGTAACAAGGGACGTTACTCCTGTAGCAGGGGAGAATGTAGACAAGTGCAAATTGATTATTTTTATATTAATTTCCAATTTTGTCAGAACGTGATTGTCTTGGTATTTTTCGGATGTAGTTATAGTGCAGACGAGGGCTGACGTCATTCTTACTTTACGCTGTAGCATAGACCACACCGCTACTCTGCCTTTTTCTTTATACCATGTTATACTATTAAGAACCTTTGCTGTTATACAGATCACTGCTGCCTTTTGGCATAATAAATTAAAGAAATGGACAAAAGTCTTGTCACTTGGTTACAGTATTCATAATGAAACATAAAATATATTACTTCATCTGTGGCTCCTCCATGCTCCAGTAACTGACCAACTACATGGTGAATCAATGACATATTTTGATTCCTATGGTGCAGCAGTATAGCTGCTGATGACACCAAGGCCACTGGTTCTGTAGTATTCATAATGTCTGCCAGCAATTTGGAAAAAACAGGAGCTCTTTGTCTCAATTCAGCATTGATCCTCTGAAAATTTACAGAGGCCAAACAATCAGGGGAATTGCCTCGCAAAACAGATTCATCCTTTTTGCCACAAAGTAATTTACATTCTTCTTTAACATACTTCGTTATAGATTTGACTGCTTTTTCTTTGAAGTCTTTCAACTTTAATAGTTTGTTTAAAATAACTTCTGGCTTATTGCCTCGAACAAGTCCAACAACTACACCATAGAGCCCTTTTTCTTTGATAATTCTAGACCTCACTTTCTGGTCATTCTGACCTCTGTAGGACACCTACACATATATAAACAAATGATTTTAGATTATCAGTTAAATACAAATTTTTTCATCATATGAAATAACATGTATCACTTGAATTCGCAATCATAAAAATTGACAGATATAACTAAAAAATCCAACATAAAAAGTGAAAAACAAACCTTTGCTTTCGATGGTGACAATGAATTTTGTCCTAAACGCTTTCTGCATGAAGAGGTTGCCGACATTGTTTTCCTTGGGGTGAATAGGACCTTCAATTTTCTTGGGGTAGGTGTGTGGACAATTGTCCTCTTTGTGCGAGTTGAAAACTTTGTAGGGGTCGCAAGAACATTACTAGCAAATGTTTGAGAAGAGGAATCATCACCATTATCAGAGGAAATTCCAGCTGATGTTGTAAATGTCGATGTGGAAGCTTGTTGCGAATAATGTACATAATGTTTATTACGCAGCTCTTGCACTATGGAAGACTTCTCTGTTTGTAGTGTCTTCAGTTTATTTTCTAAATCGTAATCATTTTTTTTTCAACTTGTTTAATTTGTTAAAGCACGAGTAACACACATACTGAGACAGACTGTCATTTTGACACGGACTGTAATTAAGAACTTCTGACAGTTGTTTAAAAACTATAAACGAAGGTGAAAATATAACCCTACGATATGTTGGTGGTAATCGGTCCCCACACAATCGACACAGGTCCATCGTAAATCCTTTAAACACAACACGTGGTGTTGACTGCCATGTTGTTGGGTTTTTTTTTTGCGAATGTAAGCAATCTTTTCATTGGTTCCGAAATTGAACCCTGGAAGCAATCAAAAATTGGCCACGGTTTTAGTGGCGTAATCTGCCAAGGGTTTGTGGGGAGCGAAGCGGACCGAAAACACTTGGCTTGAGAAGATGAATGTCCTTTTGCATCAGGATGTATTGAGGCAGCTGATTTCAGAAAGGGGTTTGTGATGGACATTTTTTCTTGTAAGGTTCTTCCACAGCTGACAAAGGCATCATTAACCTTAAAGAAAAAAATATTTACAATAATAATTGTATAAGAAATTTGAAAACATAGAATCAATTCAGTAAAAGTTTTGTTTTTGCTTATAAAACCTTTCAGATGAAAACAAAAATCAACAATTTGCAAATACAAACTGGGGTGTTTCACTTTGTGATAGCATCCTATAAAACATCTTCTACATTAACAAACATGCTTATTTTTCACTCTATTCACATATGAAGGAAAATCTAATTTCTCTCTAACAGCAAATCAGATCAATAGGTACATGTACAATGAAATGCACTCAAAGGATGTCCAGGCAAAGCATTTTAATGTTGGGCTAAATATTTTTTCTAGATACTCAACACACTTGTTTGTCCATACAAGATCTTAATAGGCACAGTTAAAGTAAGAGTGTCTATTCCATAGAATAATTTAGATAAAATCCCAACCAAACTAATTTATCTATTTCTTCCAAGATGTAAGTAATAAGGCACACATAATTCCTTTTATATTGGGCTTTTATATTTACCTTGGATTTAAATTCTTTGACTATGTGATCCCTTGTTGCACATTTTTTAATTACACTCGTAGCCTTTGCACCAACAAACATATTTTCTGGTTTAAGGAGATTTCCTTGGTTCATAATGTCCAATCTCTTCAATTTCAGTGATGGAGTTGCTCCATTTATCACTTCTGGTTTAACATAGCATCCTAAAAATTCTTTGAACAGTTGTACCTTAAATAAGAATATGATAAATTACAATATAAACAAATACCCAGAATCAAAAAATGGCTGAGAAAAAAAATCAATGTTTGGTCAAAGACCATTGCAAATGTCTTAACAGCATATTCTATATGATATGATATAATCTCAACAAAAGACACACATAGAAAATGATTACAAAAAATATAAGTAAATCGATATGTAATACACCATGTAACTACATGTTGAACTCATTTACAATTTGTCCTCCTGTTCACATAATCCTTAATCTAAAAAATACTAAAATCCTTAAATTCAAAGTTAGTATGTACCTGCTTTTCATGTAGCTGGTGGATCATGGGTGCTTTCATTTCAAACAGGATTACAAATTCTTTAAGCATAGGAAGGACAGAAGAGTATAACCCCATTATCATTTTGGAGAGCTTTCTTTGATGGAAAAGTCTCTCAACAATTCTATTCTTCCTCTCCTGTCCATCTTTTGTAAGCTTCTTTGCAATCAGGTCCTAAAACATAAAGAAAATGTTTAATTTTACAATGTTTATACATGTATTTGGATAACAAAAGATACAATATATCTGTATACAATATATTGCATAAAAATATGTGTTGTGTTTTCTTGATATTTATCAACCACTTTACTCTTTTACGCAGAAAATATAAATATGTATCTCTTCTTCTTTCCTCAACAATTTGAAGCTTACTTAGCTAGTAAATAGCTTTTTGTTTTTGTTGCATGTTCTCGATATTCTTTTTTTTTTCAAAATGTGCATTACATGTATGTGTTGTTTTGGGTTCCAATCATTTGGTATTACTCTATCAAGTCCAATAACCTTCTACCAATACAGACAAATTGATACCATAATGAAAGTATACATACCACATTATTCTTCAAAACTTAAAACTGATGCAGCAATAACATTGGAACAGAATGCATGTTTGTTTTAAAGCATTTGGTGCAAAACTCACTGAAGTTACAAAAGAACATCATGCAAAAAACATTAACAAACTAACAATCTTATCATCTAATTTAAGTAAATATATGCATTAACTGTTACATACTAGCAGATAAGTCTTATTATTAGTTTCTTAACATACATTTTCTGAGGAAAATATAATACATTTTCTTATGAAACTATAACATCCTAATAGAAAAAATTTTGATGTGCCTTCCTGCATTTGTTTCAAAAAGCTGAATAATTTTACTCAATTTTGTGTATCACTTATAAAAAATATCAAATGTTTTAATTAGTGTTATCTCTTAACATGCAATGAAAAGTTTAATTTGTAACAATCTGGTGAGAATAACATGCCAACAAACAAAACTCAAAATAAAAGCAAATCATGCATTGTTTCAAAACGTTTCCAGAATATTTACCTTTCTAATTTCTAGGATTCTCTCCCTGGATTGTTCCGATAGTTTTAGTCTGTGATATATCTCAACAATGCCTGGAATAAAAGATTACCTGGAGTTTTCTTCTACATATGGAAAGTAAAATAAGGTGAGATAATCAAGACGTCTAAGGGTATCCAGGGTAACATCATGAACTGAAAGCCACCTGTGAGTCGCGTATCTTGTGACATCGTATATTTTACCCCACACATCTCACATATTTCTTGCAACATCTCTCTTAGATCAGAAGACCATTTAAAGTCATTAAAAAGGTCGTTATACATCTGTTCAATGAAATATTTGAAAGGTTTGCAAAATGCTTTTGCTGCATTATGCACATGGTGACAAACATCACCGTCAATATCTAAAAGGTGTGATGCTTTCTGTTGACGGATTCGTGTTTCTAATCTAGTTTTAGAACCTCTTATCACGTTGCAAGGAATCCATTAATATGGACATTAAATTGGTACATGGTATGTTGTTTGTCTCCATCAGGTCAACTAATTCTACATATAATGATTCACTATTAAATCTGATGCACAACATGGAGCTGAAGTGTTTCACCACTACTTGCTTTTTCTCAACACAATAGTAACTAGCAAGAATTGTGAGAACCTTCTGAAAGTTTGATCTTGTGCTCTCATCCATATTCAGAGAAAACTTTGTGGATCTTAATGTGGACACCAATTGATCTCGGAAAGATTTCCCAATACCAAACTGTGTTTTATAGGATACTGTTGTTCGGTTCATGGAAAGTGAATCCAGCGCCTTACGGTCAGCTGCCAATGCCTTAGCAAGGTCAATCAGATCTGGAACTATGGAAAATGACTGACTGTGTTCTGCAGCAAATGCTAAAACCATAGCCTCTGAATTAACAATTGTCATTTATTGGTGTTATGGGTATTGGTGCAGGTTCTTGAACTTCAGCTGCCTTTTTAAACATGGAATGAATGGCGTATGGGATTCCAGTCTTTGGTTCCTGGGGTGATTTCCCAAATGCACCTGTAAAAAAAATATTTAAATAAATTAAAAATGTAAATATCTCGATGAATATGGCTTTCCATTTAATCGAAGAAAAAATGTCTAAACTTTTCATTACAAAACTATCTTATCATAGCTGTCACTAGAGTGCCCTGAAAAATACTGTCTATGCTTGAAAAAAATGGGCAGTATTGCTCTTTAATAAGAGGACGAAGTCCTCATAACGTTTGCCTATACAAATTTAAATGTCTAACCAATAATCTTGATTTATTTCGTACGTCCACTTCTGCTTCATACTTAGATATTTTATTGAAAGTAGACATTAACGGCAAACTGACAACTCAACTGTATGACAAACGGGATGATTTCAGCTTCTCCATCGTCAGCTTCCCACATTTATGTAGCAATATTCCATTATCACCTGCATATGGTGTTTATATATCTCAACTGATTCGATATGCAAGAGCTTGTTCTGGGTATAGTCAGTTTTTAAATCGAGATAAGCTACTGACAAACAAGTTGATGGTACAGGGATTTCAAGAGTCTCGATTGAAGTCAGCATTTCGCAAATTCTATGGTCGTTATAACGATCTAGTTCGTCAATACAACCTCGCATTGGGTCAAATGCTGTCTGACGTGTTTCATACCGATTGTTAAGCCGTTCTTGGGACACTGATTTGACTGCGGATGGCTCCGTTTACCTGATCATGATATGGGGCTCACGGCGGGTGTGAACGGTCAACAGGGGATGCTTACTCCTCCTAGGCACCTGATCCCACCTCTGGTGTGTCCAGGGGTCCGTATTTGCCCAACTATCTATTTTGTATTGCTTGTAGGAGTTATAAGATTGATCACTGTTTGTTATCTTCACCTTGCATTCATATTAATTAACTTTTAAACCCATCACCTAAACCTTACACCATAGCCATGGTACTACAGAACCCTGAAAAAAGCCTTGAAAAAAAAACAAAGTCCAAACCTTAAAAAACATTGGGCAGAGTAGCTCCTAAATATTTGACTTTTTCCGTTACCCCCCAACCCCAAATCCCAGGCCATAAGTTTGGGCAAAGAGCAGAAGGGCGAAGGGGATGGGCCGTCCTCCCTTATACCTAAAGAGGACATCCCCTGCACCAGTAAAGACAGATCAAATAAATCCATAAACACAACATGAAAAAAATTACCAGTAAGGCTATAGTTAGTTGTCCTTAATTTACGATTGTCTGTGTGGACTTTTTTCTTCAAATGTCGCTCAAGGCATTTCCAACCAGCTGAAGAGTAGTTTATGTCCTTGTTGCAAGCTAGACATCTAGCTATCCCCTTTTCGTCAATTTTTCTTAAAAACTCGCCAACAAGATGACCATCTACACTTTTCTCCAGCCATTCCCAGCGCCATCCGATTTTAACTCCTTTGTCGACCTCTAAATTCTTGAAAGTCTCTCTCTCAACAACACGTGAACTCATGTTTAGAAGTTAACCATTCTGCACCGGAAATAAATGGTGTAACACATCAACCAATCGTATTTCGTCTTTCATGAGTCAATACTGATTCCTTCAATCAAATCGAGGTTTGCAAATATTATCAGTGATTAATATTGAAACCGAAGTCGGAAGTGACCGGAAAATCCGGATTTGCCGATTTTGCAAAAAAGTCGGAGTTTCTTTTTTAAAGTCGGATTACCACGAAGGAAAAGTCGGATTTCCGATTTAAATCGGAAAAAAAATCATGCCTGGACTCTTTGAAAAAATGACTGCAGACAATTGCCGACTTTAGTAATGTCACAGGACCTAAACTAAACTTAGAAAAAAACAGAGTGCTTATTAACAGGCTCATACATAGATATGTATTCAAATGACTCGTATATACATGTACATGGTGTAAAAATTACAAGAAACTGCATAAAATCACTTGGTATTTACCTGGGACATGATAGAATTGAATGTTACAAAAAGAATTGGACAAGCAAACTGGAGAAGTTAGAAAAAATACTATTTAGTTGTTAAACTTTCTACCGAAACGAAACAGATTGTATAACCGAACTCTTTTAATTATAATAATTAAAAATGGTATTTTAGGCCCCTGTGAAAGTTACCACATATAAATAAAATTCGCCTCCCCTTTGATGTAGGGTTTCTGCTTCACTGATACAAAGTTTTAAAAGTTGAAAGGGGGTGAGTAAGCACAACGTACTTATCCAAAGGTGATTAAATACCACATGCAATTAGTTTCGGATCCATCATAGTATACCCACATATACCAAATATGGTCACGTTTCAATATGAATGAATATTTTTCGAGAGCGTCGTTAAATAACATACAATCAATCAAACCAAATATCAAAGACCAGGTACGTCAAAAGACAAAAATGTTATGGTCCGGACAACAAAAATTCTATTATTTGACCTTCACATTAAAGGTTAAGGTCACACTCTTTTCATGGTATATCATGGTATATCAAAGGTATATGTCAAAAGAGAAAAAAGTTATGATCCGGACAACAAAAATGCCCATAAAATTATATTATTTAACCTTTACATCAAAAGGCAAGGTTTAGGCCATCAAAATGACACTGTCTTATTATGGTACACCTACATACCAAATGCCTATGTCAACCCCCCCCCCCCCAAAAAGAAGGAATTCACACTAAAACAATATGTCCCCTTTCTGGGAAGGGGAGACATAATGATAGCCAAAGACCTGGTCAACAGTTTGTGAAAACACCGCGCGCACACACGGCAAGATTGACGTGATCAGTTCTTTCACACGGTATAACTTTTCGTTAACTTCACCTTTCACCAAGACAAAAGTCTTTGATTAGCCCGCAATTTCCCCGGACTTGAAACCGATTGAAGCTTTGTGCGACGAACTTTGCATACGTGTGCAAAAATGTCAGCCTAGCCTAAGAATCCGAAAGGTGTTGTTAGACAAGAGGCAGAACATCCCCCAAAGGACCATTCGTAGTATCTGTAAGTCAACCTCACGTCGCCTACATGTACGCGCCGTTACCAACATCATTGGTGGGTATACCCATGTATTAATAATAAAAACTAGTGACCAAAACCCATCTTCGCCGCACCCCTCTTCACTTCCATTTCGCATACAGCCACAATAATGCTATTCAAAATAAATGGATATTAGACTTTTATCATAAAATTTATACCACAGATACATGTATGTGTTTATTGAATTAATTGATTATTTAATACCTCAGAAAATTATCCATTATTGCATTTTAAGGTTGATCGATCCCACCGCATACAACGTCACAGTGGAGGAGGAGTCACTGTGGAGCATGAGGGCTCGGTTCCGAAGCGGAGAAAACGCAGTATCACCGAGTATGAGATCAATTTTCTCATAAACTACACCATATTTCTGTATATCCCGATACCATGATTGTTGATGATTATATCGCCCTTTAACTTACATTTCACATGTAATTTGCACAAAACCTTACCAATTTGTAATCAACAATCATGGTATCGGGATATACATACTCCATCAAACAAATCAAGTAGGCAGAGAGATGAAATGACCGAGAAAGATTGATTTAAAACATCAATTTCAACTTTGTACACCTACACGTGAAACGCGAACGAAGTGTTTGAGGTAAGTACGGGTTTCTGAAATTTGGTGACAAATTTGAATGATCAAAATATATCTACCACACTCTATGCAATATGATGTTTGCAGAAACATGGCGTAATTTATGAGAAAATTGATCTCATACTCGGTGATACTGCGTTTTCTCCGCTTCGGAGCCGAGCCCTCATGTTCCACAGTGACGACTCCTCCAATGTGACGTTGTATACGGTGGATCCTCATGTCATGCCATAGGTTTGTGCAAAATCTTTATTTAATTAAAGTTTGCGCATGATATATATATACGAAATGCGCATCTGGTGCATCAAAATTGGTACCGTATAAGTTTTACATTATGACCCCTGGGTCGAGGCCTCTGCTGGTGGACTGTTAGTCCCCGAGGGTCTCTACAGCCCAGTAGCTAAGTACTTCGTTACTAGCTTGAAAATACGGATGTATATTTAATTGCTGTTATAAAATTTTGAAATTCATTTCAAAATTAAGGATTATCTCCCTCGTGCATAGCTCTTATCCTTGGACGAATTTGGCTCCACTTGTTTGGCACGCTGTTTTTGGCTATATTTAGATCTAAAACTTCATAGTTATTTCGGATTTCAAACATTTCGGTTGAGCATCACTGAAGAGACATTATTTGTCGAAATGCGCATCTGGTGCATCAAAATTGGTACCGTATAAGTTTTACAATATATATATATATATATATATATATATATATATATATATATATATATATATCATTCAGAGAAGTTTTATTCACTGGATGAAATAAAAAATCTGGTAAACTATTGATATTGAAAAAAGTTTATGTTTTCCATAGATAATCAATTATTTATGATTTTAAAAAATGTTGTCATGGGCATTAACCCCTATGATGGAATTTCCTCTACAGCATGTCTGTTACAATAATTTCCCCAATATCCATAATTAATTTATACATATTTATCAATTAGCATGTTTTTTTAAACTACTGACATTCAAAACTTATCATTTCAACATATACTTCCGTTTTTGCATGTCTGACATATATACACATTTTCTTTGGTTATTAATTAAAGTAAACTATATTGAGTGGAAATTAATAGTTTTTCCACTTTCAACCATTAATATAGTCACATGAGGGTGGAGCTACCTTTAAAGTTGAAGAAGTAACGTTAACTGCATTGTAATTGGTCAGACGCTAGGGTTTTATCGCACTGTGATTGGGTATACGCTAGGGTTTTATCGCGTTCTGGTCCATCATTCTGCAGACAAACACTATTCACTTGGATAACACGTGACTTTTTTATGATAAGGTACACCATTCCATTTAGTATACCCCCCATATTTGTGAATATAGCCAGAAGCTCAAGCACCACAAATGGGGTATTGTCCACAAAGTACCACAGTCCATGAACAGGGAGGGCCCACCACTGGAGCAAATAGGCTGCTACAAAAAGAGACATGTTCTTAGCTGCCCGAGCAGATCTCTTACCCGGCGAATTGGAAATCCTCGAAGATACTGAAAAATGAAATAAAAATTAATTTGCTAGGCGTTCATAGATGTGTTCATCACAGGGCTTTACGTAAATGGAAGCTGGTAAAGAAAAGGGCTTGCAATGTAATTACAGATCCTGATCCAAATCCAGATTTTGTTTTCCAAGTGGGGGAAGGGTCGCACTTATGGCAAAAATTAAGGGAAAGAACTCGCTTTAAAAAAAACCACACACACACACACAAGAAAACTCAAACGTTTATTTCACACTAAGGCTCAAATTCATCGGTTTAAACTTACAAGTACACTACCTTTTACTAATAGTAATAAAAAATGGGTGGATGAAGGCAACCAGGTAGTGAATGAAATTTTGCATGTAATAATGTATATACAACTGTTTTTGCATGTAAAACTAAAAGAAAACGTAATCGTAAACAAAACAAGAAAGAAAAGAAAAATAAAGTGGAGCATGTTGTCGCCCTACCCCTCTAACCACGTGCCTAATTATTTACAATGTAGAGATACTTGATTGAAATAATCTTCGGTTTTCCTGCCAGGTAAATGATTGTACAATATTCTTTTCAGTCAATTTCTGTTGATGAATGATAGTTATACCCCCCGCAACAAGTTGTGGGGGGTATAATGGAATCGGGTTGTCCGTCTGTCTGTCCGTCCGTCCGTCTGTAGACGCAATAGTTTCCGGGCTCTAAAGCATTATCCTTTCCACCTACTGTCACCATATCATATATATGGACTACCCATGGGATGAAGATGTTCCCTATCGATTTTGGGGTCAAAAGGTCAAAGGTCAAGTGCACTGGACATCGAAGTAGTAATATGGTTTCCGGGCTCTAAAGCGTTATCCTTTCCACCTACAGTCACCATATCATACATATGGACTACCCATGGGATGAAGATGTTCCCTATCGATTTTGGGGTCAAAAGGTCAAAGGTCACGCGCACTGAACATCGAAGTAGCAATATGGTTCGGTTTGTCATGCCATTTGTTTTTTACACTCAGAAAAGAGGTAGTTTATACCTATTACCAACACCCTTTGGGAGATTGGGGTAAGTGGGGGGTATTCTTAGTGAGCATTGCTCACAGTACCTCTTGTTTAAACTGTAGCAAAGACAGTGCAATAGCATATAATATTAATACGTCGAATCTTAACCTACGATTACATGTCGTGTATGAATAAAATTGTGGCTTACAGATAATTGTGTAGATTGTAGAAAAAAAGGATATCAAACAAATTATCCCAATATACATTCCTTCAAGAAAGGTGAAGATAACGAGCAGTGATCATTCTTATAACTCCTATCAGCAATACAAATTAGAGAGTTGGGCAAACATGAAGCTCTTGGTATACCAGAGGTGGGATCGGGTGCTTAGGAGGAGAAAGCACCCCCTGTCGACCGGCCACACCCACCGTATGCCCTATATTGTATCTTGATCAGGTAAACAGAGTTATCCGTAATCAAAATAAGTGTGCAAAGAACGGCCTAACAAACAATGAAACACGTCAACCAGCATTTGACCTAATGATAGGTTGTATTGGCAAACTAGATCGTTATAACAACCATAGAATTTGCGAAATGCTGCCTTTAAAAGTGAATGTTGGAACTCCTGCACCATCAGCTTGTTTGTCAGTAGCCTGCTTCGGTTTAAAAACTGGCCATCAACAGAACAAGCTCGTGTGCATCGAATCAATTGAGAGATATGAACGCGATATGCAGGTGATAATGGAATATTGCTACATAAATATGGAAGTTGACGATGTGGAAGCTGACATCATACCGTTTGTCATAAAGTTGAGCTGTTAGTTTGCCGTTAGTATAGATTTACTTTCAATAAAATATATAAGTATGAAGCAGTTTACTGGATGTATATCGAATCGACATATGGATGAAAATTATTATTGTTAATAGATAATACGTCGTCGATATACATGTAATACTATCTAAATGTCGAATTGAAGGCCAAAGCAAGATATATTTTCTTCTCACGTAGAACAAATTCCAAGGGGAATGATACGGACCCCCAACCCCCTTTAGATTCGAGCATGCAAAAATATGCTTTTCATGATATATGTTTTTCCAATTTTACAGCAATTATTGATGTATTCATGGTACGAGCTCCGTTCGTGCCATGGCCGCTTCATACCTAATATGTAAAAAAAAAAAGTGATTAATGCTTCGGAATTTATTAATGACAATAAATGGTCTTTCGGATATGACCTTAAAAACGGAGGTAGGCGTTGGCACGTTAAAAAACCCTCACTGCTACAGGGTGTTGCTAAAACGTGAAACGGAAAATATTGTATGCAATGATGTTATGAGGTTAGCATTTTGTAAAATCAGATGGCTGTACATACAAGGGAAGCAGAAATTACGGAGAGAACGGAAATTCATATAGTCAAGGGAAGGAGAAATTACAGAGAACGGACAGTCATCTAGACAAGAGAAGCAGAAATTACTGAGAGAACGGAGAGTCATCCAGACAAGAGAAACAGAAATTACTGAGAGAACGGAGAGTCATCCAGACAAGAGAAACAGAAATTACTGAGGGAACGGGAAGTCATCCAGACAAGGGAAACAGAAATTACTGAGGGAACGGAGAGTCATCCAGACAAGAGAAACAGAAATTACTGAGGGAACGGGAAGTCATCCAGACAAGGGAAACAGAAATTACTGAGGGAACGGGAAGTCATCCAGACAAGGGAAGCAGAAATTACTGAGAGAACGGAAAGTCATCCAGACAAGAGAAGCATACATTACTGAGAGAACGGAAAGTCATCCAGACAAGGAAAGCAGAAATTACTGAGAGAACGGAAAAGTCATCCAGACAAGGGAAGCAGAAATTACCGAGAGAACGGAAAGTCATCCAGACAAGGGAAACAGAAATTACTGAGAGAACGGAGAGTCATCCAGACAAGGGAAGCAAAAATTACTGAGAGAACGGAAAAGTCATCCAAACAAGGGAATCAGAAATTACTGAGAGAACGGGAAGTCATCCAGACAAGGGAAACAGAAATTACTGAGAGAACGGAAAGTCATCCAGACAAGGGAAACAGAAATTACGGAGAGAACGGAAAGTCACCCAGACAAGTGAAACAGAAATTACTGAGAGAACGGAAAGTCATCCAGACAAGGGAAGCAGAAATTACTGAGAGAACGGGAAGTCATCCAGACAAGGGAAACAGAAATTACTGAGAGAACGGAAAGTCATCCAGACAAGAGAAACAGAAATTACTGAGAGAATGGGAAGTCATCCAGACAAGGGAAGCAGAAATTACTGAGGGAACGGAAAGTCATCCACCGTTACATATACTATATACTAATACATGTGTATTACTGAGATAACGGGAAACCATCCACAGAATCCAGGTTCATATACTAACACATGTATATTTTTTAAAACCATTACTATACCATGAAAAATATTAAGTAAACGCCTGTAGGTACCATCCTTTTCCCCGGCTTTATCATTATCCCCCCCCCCACTCCCTGCTTTAGCAACAACCACTGGTACGGCCCTGGACGTTAAGTATATAGATCTAAATTTGGCACTTCATCTCTTTATTCTGTATTACTTATAGGAGTTAAGGGATTGATCACTGTTCGTTATCTTCGCCTTTCATGTACAGCTGGTGACATTTCAATATGAGTGAAAAGAGGTATAGCGCATTTGCTGACGATACGGCCGACTCAGAAATCTAAATGGAAAACACCGGTTTCCAATAATAGACTGGCGTGTTATATTTAAATATAAGGCCAACAGTTTTGATGTTTCGTTAACCAAGATAAATAACTGCCGCAGTTTAGCATTACTGACATTTATATGAGTCGTTCTTTACTTAATAAACCATTTCCCTATTTGGAATGATGAACAGTACAATATTTGCATAGACCTGTGCATTCATTCATATTACACAACAACCCTTTTACATATGGCATTACTTAACTCACTGTTCTCACATGGCTGCAGCACCTTTAATAGATGTCATCAGTTCATTTGCCTTTGGTTGATAATTCGAGTGTTTATCTTTGCCTAAATATCATATGACAGTTGCTACATGAGTTTTTATTTTTTTTATTTTTTTTTGAGAAGTCAAACTGTATAACAGTTCTTTTCCTCCCTTGACTTATTTTTACTTATTACATGCTGTGCATTTGTGTCCTTTTTCTTGTAGTATTTGTTTAGCTTTTCGTCAGCCACATTACGGTTTGAAATTCCTGTGCACACAGGAACATGTTAGTGTAAACAAGCGGAATTACAATGATCTCGGAATAAATTCCCTTTCTTTAAGTCGTAACTTGCAAATATTAAAAGTTATGATGAAAATAACTAATATTTGTTATAATAACCCCCCTCAAGAAAACGACCCCATAAAATGAAAAGCAAAAAAAAAAAAAAAAAAAAAAAAAAAAATAGATTGGAAAAATACTGGACTTGAACTCGGGGAATGTATGGTTTAATCTTACCGAGCACCTAAACCACTAGGCCACCCAGGCTTGTAAGTTTAAAGGTTTAACTTTTGACAGGGTGCTATATCTCAAGGTAAATTTTGAGAACGATTTTTTCATATTTTATCCATTTTCAACAAGAGGACCACCTTAAACCAACGGACTTATATACAGTCATAAGCAGGTAAAACAACTTCAGTGTTTTATTTCTGGTTTAAGGTGGCCTTTTGCAACAGTTTGCAATTTTTTATGCCCATTACGTTACATCTACTATATTCTCTATATAATCACGGTGATGTTTATGCTTGTCAAATAAATATACTATCAACATATCGATATATTTATTAAGTAATTTGGGTAAACACAAGTATAAACTGACATTGTATAGCAGAATATTTGTAAAAAATGATATTCAAGAAAACGGTATTTATGTAGGCGAAATTGCATACCAAGTGCGCTATACCTCTTTCTCGACAGAAACAACCAATCATGATAATATAACTCTGTGTGTCAAACAAATTGTGTTGCATAGTTTCACCTGTCATTTTCCTGCCTTCCATCTTGATGTGTTTCCACGTCAGAGCGTACAAAATGATGTTGGCCGTTAATATTAGCAGGACCGGAAGTGTGGAGATGAACGTCACTACCCTCTCTCCAACAATGCCACAACTGCAGCAAAAAAAAGAAAGAAATGTTTTACAGCGATTCATGACGATCAAAAACGAATGGATAGTTTTTCGAATGTCTATCCTACGAAACTAATTACAAGGTACGCATGCAATGACTTTAAATATTTTGTTTAGAGTGACTTTAAATAACTTGTCTGAAAAATAGTCAGGTTGACCATAATAACCTTATAGCAATGATTTGATTTTTCATGTGCCTTTTGCTACATATAAGAAAAGTCTATGATGTTTAATGATGTATACTAGCGAAAAAAAGAAACCGTGCATTATAAAATTTGGTTTATTTTTTCTATATTTATTGTTTATATTTATAAAATCTTAACGATCGATAAAGGTGATGTTTTTGAACAATATCGGATAGTACCCGACTCAGATGGACGGACTTTTTCATGGTTAGTGAACACATATGTTGTTTATTAAAGTGTTCGTACGCACGAGTTTTACTGGCCAATACTGTTTAGAGTAAGAAGTGTAAAAGGTTTGTTTGGACACTATTCGTTAAGGAAAGCACTTTAGTATTGATAAATTTACCCTTCTGTCATGCCACGACTCAGCGAAAACCAACGTAATCGTGCTGTTGGGATGCTTCAAGCTGGAATGGCACAAAATATCGTAGCAATACACGTTGGAGTTCATTACAACACCATCCAGTCATTATGGAGACGTTTCCAACAATCTGGTAACACTCGGGATCGACCACGTTCTGGGCGTCCTCGTGTGACGTCGCGTCGAAAGGACTTGTGCACCTGAAAAATCGTTTCCAGACAGCAAGTTTCACTGCTCGTAACATTCCTGGACTTCGACCAATCAGTCCAAGAACTGTGCGTAATCGTCTGCGCGAGCACAACATCAGACCAAGACGTCCAGCGGTGCGCCCAATACTGCTTCAACGCCATCGTATCGCTAGACTTGCGTGGTGCAGACGTCATCTGCGATTCAGAATACAGGACTGGGCCAATATTCTGTTCACTGATGAATCCGCATTTCACTTGGATAGCAGTGACGGCCGTTGTAGAGTGTATCGTCGCGTTGGGGAGCTATACTAGGATACTTGTGTTGTGCAACGTCGACAATTCGGTGGAGGTAGCGTTATGGTGTGGGATGGAATAACAGCACGTGGAAGGACCCCTCTACAAATTGCCAATGGAAATATCACCGGCGTACGCTATCGAGACGAAATTATTCAGCGCCATGTGATACCCTTCATACAGAGACAGCAAAATCACATCATTCTGCATCAAGACAACGCAAGGACACATGTTGCACGTGTAGTCAGGGACTTTTTTGTTCAACAGAATATCGATGTCTTGCCTTGGCCAGCTCTTTCCCCGATTTATCGCCGATTGAGCACGTCTGGGATGAAATGGAACGACGTCTTCGCCATTTACCAAATCAGTCAGTGACATTGGTTGATTTAAGCCAGGCTTTAACCAACATCTGGAACAACATCCCTCAAGCATTTCTGAACACTTTAGTGGCATCAATGAGGCGCCGTTGTCAAGCATGCGTGAATGAAAATGGTGGTCGCACGCGTTATCAACTTTGTTAATTCAAGTTCGAAGTTTCGAGTGTGCTGAAATTGACGTTATTCGACGTTAACATTAATGGATTATGAAATGTTGTAACGAATACATTTGTGAACAGTATTGCAAAAAATAAAATTTGTTCTTTGTTATTTTTTCATATATTAAATAATGCAGTTTTTTTCCCGCCAGTATATTTATTTTCACCCGCTCTTCAGACATCCCCAGTCTACTTATTTTGAAAGACAGCAACCATTTCTTACAACCATTCTTTTACTGATGTTTGCTTTAATCATCTTGTGATTTTCCTTCAACTAAATAGCTTAAATGTATTTATTAATCCCGTCTCCAACAACACCCATCCTCCATTGTTGAATACAAATTTAATCTCCTTCATCATAGCAAGATCATATACCAAAATTCGATGAATCCGTTGTCGATTTTGGATTTAGCGGTCACCTGGTTATGTACTTAGTCTATATAAATAATTTAAAGATCTCAACCAGTCCTGTCTTGCAACAAGGAAGTCTAGATTATGCATGAAAAAATCAAAGAAGAGAAACAAAAGAATATTTTTTAAATAAAAAGACAACCCTTTTATCAAAAACTTTGGTGAAAAAAAAGTTATAAATAACAATGAGAAAAATGTATGATTTATGCATTAGAAATCGTTAGAATCTGTTATAGAATGCATAATAGAAATATATCTTACTATGTTCCTGTTGGTCCAAACTGTTTAAAGATCACCAAGAATATGCAAATAATAAAAGGCATTCCAAAAACGAGGGATATCAACCTCCAATCTCTTGCTCCATAATTCATTTTAATCCTAAACTTTATTAACAGAAATGCATTCAATGCAATGGTGAAGACCAGTGAACTTTGAGCAAATGTGAACTCATATAGTATAAAGCTGTAGAATTCACAGAGTTCTATAGGATGAACGTGATCACGTGTCGCCAACATATGGATGTGATCTGTGCAGTGTACAATGTGAAGTAAAATATCACACGTGGCTGTGTATATCACAAAACGCTCACACTTGCTCCAGCTAACAAAAAAATTCAATTTCCCTTTGTTTTTAAAAGAAGTTATTATCACAAATCCAGCACAGATGAAACTGAGTCCTATGAAGACTAAAGCCGTACAATGCAGCACGATAAAGCGATAGTCCTGTACCCAGAAAATGTTCACTTGGTATCTTTCATCCATCGGTAGTTTTAATATGTTCGTGGCTTCGCTGTCTCTTAGTGACTACTAAATGTGGACACTCATATTTCAATCTCTTAAACCACAAATTAATTTTCAAATTAATCCATGGTACTTACAAATTCAATCCAATGTATGTATTATCGTTCCTATTCTCCTTAAGGCCTATTGAAAATGAACACGAGAAGTAATTTCCTTTTTCGTTAAATGGATACTTAAAAATAAGACAATGGCCTCTTAGTTTTATCAAAAGTACATAGTCTTTCCACTAAAAGACATCAGAATACACGCCTGACTGTTTTGCCTCTTAAAGCTGACATGAATTAATAAATACGTACACCTTTCTCATCTTATCCGCCATATTTCTCTCAGGTAGCCTAATTTACTCTACCCGTATATACCCCAAATGCGATTGTCACACCTGAGTGATTTTTCTAGGTGGGTTCGACCAGTGCAGATCTCCGATAGTAATATATAGGGAATGCGAAACAAATAAAATAACATTTTAAAACATTATGCTTTGCTCAAAATTACAAAATATTTATGGTATACCAATGCAACATTCCGAAAGTTTAGATAATTTAGAAAAGATACAAAAAAAGAGAGCTTTTCTTGCATACTTGCAAGTGCATGCAAGTATTTGCAGTTTCTTATGAAATAAATGCGGAGAAATCATTTGCCAATTACATGCTGATAGAATGGAATAAGCAAAGAGCATAAAATATATTATTTACATCAATTCTTGCAAAATACAGGTCCATGCCATATGCATAATATGTAATGCACGTGGCATATTCGCCAAAAAAAAAAACTCGTATCAAATACGGACGTCTATTCAACAGGTATCGGAGATGTGCACTTACCGAAAATATTAGATTCTCTTTATTCTGATAAATCCACGAAACAAAATGATAAACTCCATTGTATCTCGTTAGAACTTTACAACAAGTTGTCATTCCATTATACAGACTGCGACACACTTCACCCGTGCCAAATAGGGTGTATTCAATCGGGGGAGATGTCAGAGTCGAAAATTTTTCCTGTATTGAATGCTTGTCTGGTCGAGGTTTTGCAGTTTATAGAAATCGGGAATCTAATCATATACATTGAGCATCTGGTTGGATATATTGCGTGCTCAATTCAAAATTTATCGATGATCATATACAAACTTGGATATACAAATAAGGGAATAATAATCGAAAATATACATCTGTTTAAAAATACGGGTATTACATTTGCAATCCATAATAAACAGTTGATTACACAAAGACACATATAAAAGGAAATCAATAAACGAAAATAAAGTTTTATTGTTTCTTTGGGAACCACATAATTATTTACGGTCTCCGTATGTCTATATCCATTGATTGGACGAGAGAGAGAGAGAGAGAGAGAGAGAGAGAGAGAGAGAGAGAGAGAGAGAGAGACTGTCCTACTTCGATGTACAATATATCATTTCACAGAAGGAAAGAAAATTGATCACTGATATAATGGTAAGCTTACAAGCATTAAAAAATTTCAGCTATTTAAAAAATTGTTATTGACAATATATTAAAAACTTTCAGGAGTTGATGATTATAATTGAATTCATTACAAATTTAAAAAAAAATCAGTTTTAACTGTACAGGTAGAAAATACTGACTTTGTATGTTAGAATAACGGGAAAAAGTAAATTGTCAAAAAAGTGGGGAGAGCAGACCAGCCCAGCTTCCCTGCCCACCCCAACCCCCTGTATACGTGCCTGAAACAACATAAATTCGTGTTGAAAGAAAGGTGAATATCTGCATTTCATTAAATTACAAAGGAGCTCGGATTTATGTGTTCCCCTATTGATTATTTTGTATGCAAGATTCGTTCCCGAATTTAGAATCATGCTTTCAGTCAGAGCAGAAATAAAACCATTTTGAAGTACATCTAGTTTGAATGCAAATGTGGGATTCCTTCTTTTAATTTCATCAGACTCATTTGAACCCCCTCCCCCAAACTGTGCAGCTTTGTTTTTATTGATGTCTAAATCGGCATATGAATCCGGATATACATTATAATGTTTTTTCGTGATCATATAGATACCGATACTAAAAAATGTTGATGCTCTTGCCTTTTGCATATCCTACTAATGCATTACAGTAGATTGACACTGTATCACGAATTTTACTAATTTATGAATACTAACATCTTATCGAATACATTTGAATTTGAAATTTCGACGTACAGCGGTATGTCTATTATCAGAATATATCCATTGCGCCAGATCTCCGAAATGAAAATAATCATTATGGCATGTTACAGAAACGTTAAAACACACATATGCTATAGTCCTGCAATGCATGCATGCGATTTTTCTGAATACATGTACATGTATTTATGTATTCGTGAATGAAGTTCCTACGCTTAAAACTATCTTGGCCTTTAAGCATTTTGTTTTGTGATTTTGGTTTACCATTCCTTACACTGTGTAAATGAAGTAAAACTTGGTAGAGGGTGCATTTCTACACCATACAATTAGTATGCATGCATGTGTTGAAAAGCAAAATGCACATGTAATAACCAGACATGTATCGTCATTTTTCATGGGGTGGGGGGGGGGGTGTACAACAGGAAGAAAAAAATGGAAAATTGGATTCTTTAAAATTTCTTGCCATTCATAATAATAATTAAAATGATGAACGAAAACATCAATAAAATAAAACTCAAACAAAACAAGATGTTTTATCCGATGTTCAAAGTCCTAATGTGGGGGCGAAGGGTTACAAGAGTCTTTTATTTTGACTGCCTCAATAATTTCCCCCTACGCTTTATTTTCTCCCATCGTTGGGGGTGGGATGGGGTGGTTAGAGCCCTCTACTATGAGTGCCTCATAATATCTTCATTTTCTTAATTGGTGGTGGTATGTGTCTTCTACTATTATATCAGAACTTTCAAGCTGGGGTCAATTTTGGGGAGAGGGGGTTGTCACCCAATATATTTTTTATTTGCATTACAAAATAACGGCCTTTCACTTCTGCTAATGGTCATATCATGGATGTTGTGATTTTGGGTCATTCCTTCATCGGGCGATTGGATGAATTCACAATCAGAAATAACATTTCTAATCTGAATTTGGATGCGGGTGCATATTCCGTAACAATGAGGGGTAAAGGAGGTCTACGTTTATCACATCTATCCCAGGATGCTACAGTACTTAGTTTCCCCTTTGCCATCCCAGATATTTGCTTTATTCAAATCGGGGAAAATGACATTAAAGTGAATTCAGACTCTCTTAAGATTGCCACGGACATTGTCGCTGTTGCAAAATTTTTACACGAAGGAGTTGGGGTTAAACATGTGTTAATTGGTCAACTGCTGCGTTGTTTACCATACGTTGCGGGTCAGCGTTTCAATTCCCAAGTCATCGCCATTAATAACCATCTACGTGTAATGACAGATAATTTACAGGGGTTGATACTGTAAATGTATTACATTTGGCTGTGTATTCTATTTAGCGCCTTTGGCGGAACGCAGCTTCCGCTAAATCAAGTACATCGCTAAATGCCATCCGTAAATCTAGATGTTTAAAGTAATTCAGGAATGCGCTAAATCAAATCTACGCTAACTTGTTGAAAAAACGAGTTCCGCCAAATATCGTACACGCCAAATATAATACGTTTACAGTGCCCCATCGAGGATTTTGGCAGGATCTGTCTTTCCTCGGACCTGACGGAGTTCACTTATTATCAACGCCCTCCAATTGCCAATCTATGAGAAAGTTCTTGAGAAGGATCAGGAATGCTGTTATAATAACAGCTAAAAAACTGAGGCCAGTATCATCATATTAAAATTTGCAGCATCAACTCAAATTTCAATAGGTCAGAGTCGGCAGCAATTGTTGACATTACTTTAAGGACCTATGTAAATATATCAGCTGATGATATATATCTGATACATTCATGTAATGTTTGACTTAAATCTCATACTTAACCATTCAGTATAATGTTCACTGGAATCTCATAGAGTATTGAAACATTCAGTATAATGTTCACTTAAATCTCATAGAGTATTGAAACATTCAGTATAATGTTCACTTAAATCTCATTTTGAAGTATTCAGTATAATGTTCACTTGAATTTCAGAATTTTATATTATTGAAACATTCAGTATAATGTTCATAGGAATCTCATTTTGAAGCATTCAGTATAATTGCTCACTTAAATCTCATTTTGAAGCATTCAGTGTAATGTTCACTTGACTCTCATGATTATTGAAACATTCAGTATAATGTTCATCGGGATCTCAGTTTGAAGCATTCAGTATAATGCTCACTTAAATCCTATATTGAAGTATTCAGTATAATGTTCACTTGAATCTCATATATTATTGAAACATTCAGTATATGTTCAGTTTGTTCACCTAAATATCATTGGAGGCATTCAGTATAATGTTGACTTAAATCTCACATTGAAGCACTCAGTGTGTTTACAGGTAGTTACATATATGATTATTAGTCTATCGTCTGGTGCTGCATTACCCCTGGCAATCATACTAAGTTTGTAAACATTCAGTGTCATGTTTACTAGTAAATGCATTATACTGTTGATATATGTTACCCTGGTGCTATCCTCAACCGAGCAGTGCATTTAAGTGTTAGACATTTAGTATAATGTGTACTTACATCACCTATTAAACATTAAGTATGTTTACATGTCATGTGTATCACTGAGGTATACTGCTTTGTGAATAGTCAGTACGTGTGTACTTGAAGGTCATTTGAAACTTTGAGTACAATGTATACATCTATAATTATTCTCATCTCCCTTGCTCTGTTGCTATCCTTCTACTAGCATTGTATTTTAGCTGGTAAACATTCAATATAATGTTTACCTACATATATACTGCATGCTTGCCTTAAAATCCTGTACAAATTCTGTAGCAGACAGCTAACATACAAAGTGTGCATTAATGCTGGTGAATGCATTACATGATGGATATTTAGTAGTGTTTAGAAACATTAAGGCTTTAATGTCCTAGGATACCAGACTACTTGTCATGAACTATTACACATTCAAGAGGCAGGTCAATGGTTAAGGATATTATTCCCTCTGTGGTAATTTTCAGTATAATTTTGCTGAAACTTGACACATTACATATGGGTAAAACATTGAGTTCCTTTGGGTAGCACGACCTGGTTTTTCATAGATGTATGATATATGTTATACATATAACATAACCTGCAAATTTAAGACATGCTAAAGGAACATTTTATACATTGTTCTATTGTCCAGTAAGATATTGTCATCACTAGGAGTGAATTCATGCTGTGTGTGCATTGGTGAGGGTATATATAATATAGCTAATAAGTGGTATATTCAGTTTATTCTTAATGAACTCGCTTTAATGCAACATTTGTTTATTTTTCTACCTTGGACGCAAGTCTCGGTGTTCATTGCTGATGAGGCTAGTGCGTATGTCTAAAAAGGTGTACATATTTGTAAGCACAGCAGCTGATTCTCATCTATGGATGATGTTAGTTCCGTTTTACATTATATAATACTACAAACGGTATGATGGGTGATAACACCTATTCCTCTTCTACAGCACATCTAGTTATTTTCGGTGCAGCTTACAATTTTGCCAAGATCAATCATCTCATTCTGATATTTATTGAAATAGTATTTTCAACATCAGTTGATGATAATGCTAATATGGATGTCATAATTTGAATATGTTGAGAGCAAATACTTCATGCATATGTATTGTAGGGAAAATGTCAAAGACCCCTGCAAAACGAAAACGTCTTAGAGCAAGGGAAAACAATGATGTTCCTGGACCTTCTACAGAACCAGACCATCATCCGCTGTCCAGTGTGGTGCCAATGATTGACTATGTGGAGCTGGCAAGACACATTGTGCAACAACAAGCAATCCAAGGATAGGCGGAACAACAGTTGGTTACCGAAAACAATGTACAGGGGAGCCAGCCAGAAGCTGCAACACCCACAATGACATCAGCAACAGTGTCAGGTGGAACCCATAGTGTGGGGGCTTCCAATGTCCTACCTGGGCCACAGTCTGTCTCTCCCATGGACACCCCCAACATTTCTAATGTGGGTTCGATTTTAGATGTAGTTTTCTCAGGTGAGTCAGTAAGGTCTCCACCAATCAAGATGTTAGATGCGGTACCTTTAGGTGCTACGATTTCGGTTAAATTGAAAAATAAGATTTGGTCAAATGAGTTTGTTGATTTGCGCTCACTTCTTCCTGATCAATCTGAAGAACCACTCTCTATCACCATCAAAGCTGGTAAAATTGATGTGGAGCACACATCTAAAAACAAATCACCCCTCAGCATTAGTCAGTGGACTGATGCTTTTTTGATTTTCTCCACTATTTACGTACAGAAAAATCCCCAGGAGGCTCGGAATCTGCTTAAGTACTGTTTTTCAGTGAGGGAGATGAGCCGCATATACATTGATTCAGCCTGGAGGGGCTATGATGAGAGTTTTAGGCGACTCAGAGAATCTCACACACTGCCTTGGGAAAATTCTGTCCCAGAATTAATACTCAAGGCAGCCTCTATGGGGTTTAAGGTTTCTGGAAAACCAGCAAACCAGACTTATGGGAAACAGAATCCTTTTCGTCCCTTCTCGGGTAAAGTCTGCTTCGCATATAACAGAGGTCAGCAATGCGCATCAAACCCCTGTAAATACGCTCACCTTTGTCAAGAGTGTACCGGCAAACACCCAAAATCTAAATGTTTTCAAAGGGAAAAACAACATTTCAAGGGAAGCAACAGGCATGGCCTTATTTGTTCGCCATCTTTTTGCTCTGGGTTTGTTTTGATGAATTTGTATTTGTCATCTTATAGCGTAGCATCATTTAAGTTATTTTGTCTTCTTTGGGGGAAATCAGACTTTGAGTAATTTAGCTTTGCAGGTACTTTCATGTAGAATGTATTATCTGATTTCCCCCAAAATCTTATGTTGAAGATTTCTTTCGTCATTTGGTATTGTAATAAATGACAAATTTTCAATCTCAATCATTCTTTTGTTCAGATTTTTATGACAGCAAAAACGAGCTACGGTGAGCAGAGTTTGGGTAATAGAAGCTGATAAACATAAATGTGGATATTGTTATCAAAGGTGGGGGACAGACACTATTGGCCCCTCCCCTTGATTCTAAGTACTTTGACCTTTGTATTTGGGAGAGGGCCTACATATATAGGCCATGCCTGTTGCCCAATCCTGTTGAGTTTCTCAATAAAATATGTTTAAATAAAAAAAAATTCTATGTGCTTGATAACTACGCATATGATAAACTCAATTATTACATTTTGCATTACTACAATTTACATCCGACGCAGAATGTAATAAACCAAAATAGCATAGATATATAAGATCTATTAAGCGGCGAATTAGCATAAAATGAAGTAATTGAAAATAACATTATTTAAAGATATGTTTAATTTTTAATTATTGCGTGCTTTAAATGAATCAAATAAATCTGTAATATCAATTAATGAGAGCAATATTGAGTTACTGTTCTGTTATACATGTATTGAATTAACGATATCATTTGTCTTAATAAGAGCGCGATTATTACAAGATCATCGTTTGAATCTCTCTCTCTCTCTCTCTCTCTCTCTCTCTCTCTCTCTCTCTCTCTCCATACACTCGTGCAGTGTTGTATATGCAAATTATCTATGCACAAACAATTTATGTACCTAAAAGATTTCTTGATTTATAAATCTGCAATACTCTGACAAGCAAATCATACGGTATAAGGATTCATGCACAATACAGGGTAAATATTCTACTCTGATACTTCCCCTGATTGAAGATAGCTGATCAGCACGGGCTAAGTGTGTCGCAGTCTGTACAATGGACAATGTTGTTTACTGTTGGAATACAAATGGAGTGTACCGTTTTGTTTCATGGATTATGCTAATAAAGGGAGTTTTACTACTACTTTGAGTATTTTCGACAAGTGTACACGTACATCTTCGGTCCTTTACAGATATTATGAGTAGACCCAGGTAAATAATCATCCGCATTCAATGCTTTTTCATGGCGAGCATACATGACCATGTCTTCTTTTTTCGTATAGTAGCATTTATGTATTTGCATTTTGTTTGAAGTAAGTGTGAATGGTATATATTTTATACCCTTTGCTTATTCCATTTCATCAATAGATTTAGATAATAGATGAAATATTTCTCCGCGGTTTTTTTGTATAGTGTTGACGTATTTATTGCAAATGTACCACATTCACGTAAAGAAAAGGCATTCTATATTTATTTATCCAAAGCTTTTAGAATGATTTACTACTGTACGATATGTTTTTTGTAATTTTGAGCACTGCATGGTGTTTCAAAACGTGATTTCATTTCTTCTTGGTGTCCTATAAATTAGTATCGGAGATGTACGTGTTACCTGTCGAAGCTACCCGCACAGGTAAATCGAAGACACTGATGTGAAGTGAAGCGTAGCACAACTCGTACCCTTATATACCATGCGAACCCTGATACATATAACAATAGAATATCCAACTAATATGGCGGATTAGCAAATAAATATGGCGGACATATAGAATTATACTATATTTATTAATTCATGTCAGCTTTAACAACTGTTCAGTTCAAATATGGCAGATAAGCACCTCTCGTTTCTGGTCGACACACAGATAGTCCCGTATAACTGGTGCTATAGATGTCATGGAAAATAATTAGAAGCATTTCGTGAACATATTTCCACATAATATAAACTAACACTGATACAAAGATTGCAAAATATTTAAAACTGCAAGTAGTATTGACGTTTTGTTGTTGTTGACGATCGCTACCTGCAGTGATGCAGATCAATACATTATAAAGTGTTTCATGGATGAATAAATAAAGAACGATTGTGCAGTACATGTAACACCCAATATCGCACCGAATCAATGTACGTATTTACGTTAAAATACTTTGCTACATCTATTCAAATAACACTCAAATTTGACATAGTGTATAAACCTCTTTTCCTGGCGTTGGGGAGGGTAATGATCGTTTTTCACGTAGCTTTAAATTCACGGTTCTTCTGTCCAATCTATATAATATAAATGTACACAATCTATGTGAATCGTATGAGTAGGTTATGTTCCGTGGAGTTTTCGATTATAGGGGGGAAATAGTAAAAATTGAACTACATAAAAAATCAGGCTGTACGCATCCATCTAGCTGTTACAAATATGGTAATATTAATGTTAGACTGGTCATATTATTAATTCTGATTAGAGAGTAATATATGTTGTTGTTGGACACATGAGATAGCTACTAGTTTTGATACTGTTGGCTTTGTACAAATGTTGTAGTATTGAGACGTGTATTAGGTCTGACTAAAGGATGCCATGAAAAAGGGGAAGAATTTGGGGCAAATACTACTAGTTTTGACTAGAGGGTTAACGGGGCATGGACACGATTGAGCTGAAAACTTTATTTTCCCATTGTTATCCCCTTGCACAATTAGTTGCGAAGGGGATATAGCATCGCTAATGTGCGTGTGTGTGTGTCCGTTACAGCTTGTGGGCAACATTTAAAGAAAACCCTTGCACTAAGAATTATCAAACTTTGGATACTTCTTTGGCATTGTAAGAAGAGGAACCCTATTTATTTGGAAGTAAAATGGTGAAGTATCTTTTAAGACATTGCGTAATTACACCATTAAAAAACTGAAGTTTTATATACGAGTCAACAATACAATAACAACTCCGGATACAGTGAAAGTAAAATTAGAATAGGAAGAGGATAGCCCCGATGAGGATAGACTCGTAGAAAGTATCATTTATTATGAATTCCAGTATATCGAGAGCGTGCACGAACTCAAGTAAGTTGGTGATCTAATGTTGTGTTTGTATGCTATCATATTATTGAAAGTTACATGTAGAGCGCACAAATCTTGAGACGTTGTGTATGAATTAAGTGTCTGAAACGGTGGATTGATTGATTGTATCTTTCTTAACGTCTCGCTGAGGGCTCGAGAATTTTTCATTCATATGGAGACGTCACCAAGACCGGTGAAGGGATTCAAATTGAAGCATATGCTTGGCACTTACGGCCATTGAGCAGTGAGGGTTCTTTAGCGTGCCACACCTACTGTGACACGGGTCATCCGTTTGTAAGGTCATATCCGAGAACCCGTGACATTCACACCTAATGCCGAGCGTTTGGCGATGGAACTGTCACTACCTGTTTTAACAACTTAGGTCTGTCGCGGCCGGGATTCGAATCCCGGCCTTCCACATGCGGGGCGAACGCTCTAACCGCTCGGCCACCGCGGCGGTTTGAAAAGGTGGAGAGGTACGTCCCTTTGTTCCACCTGTGAATAGAAAAAAAATTGGTGTAAATATTTATAATTGACGGATTACTTAATAAAATGATTGTACAACTGTCGATGTCGAACTCCTCTACCATCAGCTTGTTAAATGTCGGTAGCCTGTCTCGATTAAAAAAATTACCACACGCAGAACAAGCTTTTGCGTAGTAACGAATAAGTTGAAAGATATAAACACCATATGCAGGTGATTATGGAATATTGCTACATACTGATGTTAATAGCATTATGTACTTTAACATATACAAACTGTTTTTGTGCACTTCGGAGGCAGAATATATTCAATAGCTTCAACACGAGAAAATCTCTTCTGGCCTGCAACATGACATTTAGATATGTTTTAGACGTTTTATTTATGAGGAATTCTCATTTCCATTTACATACTGATTCGATGTATTTGGGTATCACCCAAAATAAAAGGCACCAAAAAGTCTTTCATATCTGGCACACCTTTGAATATGATTTAACGTAGATGTCAGCAGTAAACTAACAGCTGGACTTTATGACAAAGGATATGACTCAAACTTTAGTGAGATATGCTGTTCTTTAATTCCTTTATGTTGACCATATTTTGTTATTTTTTTTAAATGATGTGAATAGTTTTCTACTTTATCATCATTTCTGAAACATATCAATGAAAACTGGTCCTGTGGGGATCCAGGTTTGAATAGGTCCTCCGTACCACTTGGTTGTCGTAAGAGGCGACTAAATGGGGCGGTCCTTCGGATGAGACCGAAAAAACCGAGATCCCGTGTCACAATAAATTACCGTAAGCGCCGGGTATAGGCCTAAGTTTTGCAGTCCTTCAGCGGCAATGATGACATTTCCTTGATTGAAAATTCTTGAGAGGGACATTGAACAATGTATAATCAATCTTCTTTCACGATTCCCCTTATGTGTGTAGCAATCTTCCATTATGATCTGCAGATGTGTTTATGTCTTTCGACTGATTCGAGACGTAAGATCAAATTCTGCGTTTGATCAATTTTTAAATAAAAGCAGGCTACAACCACATAAATTCATGTTAAAGGGGTTTCAATTAAAATGAGCATTTTGCAAATGCTATGGTCGTTATAATCACCTAATTTGCAAATACAAGATATCAAATCGAATGCTGTCTGACAGTTTCATATCGATTGTTGGGGCGTTCTTTTTATACTGATTTAGGTTACGGATGATCAAGACAACGAGCTCACGGCGGGTGTTACCGGTCGATAGGGGATGCTTACTCCTACTGGGCACTTGATCCCACCTCTGATTGGTCCAGGGATCCGTATTTGTCTTTCTCTTAATTTTGTTTTCTTTATAGGAGTTATGAGAGTTATCACTTTATCTTTACTTCTTTGTACGTTTGTTTATGTTAGTGTCCAGTATCCTTGAAAAGTATAAAGCTGTAAACTCAGATTTCACGTATTCAGTTTTTGATAACTGTCGTTAGCAAATTCCCATCCATTCCTTTACGAATCTCCAAATCGTAATTTATTGTAGGAAGAAGGTATTTACGGTTAGCGGGCAGTTGCTCGTTTAAATATTATCTGAATTTGGTTCATTTAATTCAATATCGAAGACTCTGATAATAGAGTCTGAGTGTGATTGTAAAATTGATATTGAACTATTCAGGATATTTGATATTCTAGCTTCCTTTCAGCGTCAATGTTTTAGATAGTTCTCGTAGCTGCTTGTACATAACATTGTAGCGACTCAACAATAACTTCCTATTTCTTTATGGAAAGGATAATGTCCGAAAAATGTTCATTCTGTGAGAGAAAGAATGGTTGAAGCCCGAAGGATCGTAGATGGAAGATAACGAACAGTGATCAATCTCATAACTACTATAAGCAATACAAAATCGATAGTTGGGCAAACACGGACCCCTGGACACACCAGAGGTGGGATCAGGTGCCTAGGAGGAGTAAGCATCCCCTGTCGACCGGTCACACCCTCCGTGAGCCCCATATCCTGATCAGGTAAACGGAGTTATCGGCAGTCAAAATCAGTGTGCCAAGAACGGCTTAATAATCGGTATGAAACACGTCAGACAGCATTTGACTCAATGATAGGTTGTATTGACGAACTAGATCGTTATAACGACCATAGAATTTGCGAAATGCTTACTTCAATCGAGACTCTTGAAACCCCTGTACCATCAACTTGTTTGTCAGTAGCTTACATCGATTTAAAACAGACTGTACGCAGAACAAGCTCTGCACATCGAATTAGTTGAGATATATAAACACCATATGCAGGTGATAATGGAATATTGCTACATAAATGTGGGAAGCTGACGATGGAGAAGCTGAAATCATCCTGTTTGTCATACAGTTGAGTTGTCAGTTTGCCGTTAATGTCTACTTTCAATAAAATATCTAAGTATGAAGGAGAAGTGGACGATTCTGTGGTGTCCTTTATTTCGAGCTTACATGGAGATATCAAATCGACATGTGAATGGAAGTTATTATTGTTAATAGAGAAAACGTCATCGATATATCGAAATGTGGAATTGAAGGCCATAACGAGAGATTGTTTCTTCTCACGTAGAAGTTTTTGTATAAATTCTGCTTCATATGAATATAGAAACAGGTCAGCTAACAAAGGAGCACAATTCGTGTCCATGGGGATTCAAACAGACTGTTGGAAGACCTGATCACTAAAGACCACGAAGATATTTTCAATGAGGAATTCTAGCATATTTTTTTAATTTCAACTTCACAGTACTTGTGCGTGGGATCAGAGTGGTATTTAACAAAGTAAGTTTTTGAATGTCTGATCACTAGATATGAATATTTCCGTTTTCCATTTTTGTGGAAGAAGCAACTGTCCATGATGTCAAAAAGTCTACTCTTTAATTTATCGTGAGGAATGATCGTGTATAGTGTTGAAAAGTAATAGATTTTAATGTTGTTGATTTGGGGAAAATTCTGCGATTTAAAGTTTACTAAAAGTTCTTTAGAATTTTTTCAGAATCCACATTTGATTAACACCACTTCTGGCATATGTAGTCGCACAGTAAGTTTGAAGTTTCTCCTTCACAGCTGTTATTATTTTCGTGAGGAGCAAAGATAAAGATTTGGTAGAGCACTTACTGGATCCTGCAAAGTATCTTTGTTTGTAAGGGTTTTTATGTAGTTTAGGAATCCAGTATAGGTACGGTAACTTATATTCATTGGACCCATTGACTGAGATATTAAATGTGTCTAAAACTGAAGCATGGTTTTGAAGAATTTCATCTTTTGAAAGGGCAGTTGGAGTATAAGTACGATTACCAAAAGTGGAATTAATGCCAAGTTCGTTTAAAATACAGTTGTAATAATGAGCCATACAAACAAAGACAATGTTGTTACTAGCTTTGTCAGCTTACAAGACAAATTATCAAAAGTTTTGGTATAGAAACTACGTCCAGTGAGATTACTATTAAATGAATTTCTAGTGATCAGTATATCACAATTTTTTCAAATTTTTGCAGAACATTTTGAGGTTGAGCACATGAGGTCTAAAAAGGAATTATCAAAAGTATCTCTTAAAGAAACATAACAGTCTTTAATTTGGGTATAAGAATTTTGGTTTCTGTACCAAAGCTGACAATCTGACGATTGTACTTTAAGACAAATCTTTGATATTTCGAAGCATAATCCGAGGGACACCAACCGATCTGTAGGAGCCTGTGTCCCTTATAAACTCCACAGAGTGACACCTTTTTATACTGGGCGACGTGTCAGCCAGTATTGTTTCGTTATTGTGTATATTCATGAAGGAACATATATCGAGCGACAAGTATCCTCGGGGGCAGACTGTCCACCAGTAGATATACTAACTCGATGGTTAAATGAAAGGTGAATATAACGAACAGTGATCAATCTCATAATTCCTATAAGCAATACAAAATAGATAGTTGGGAAAACACGGACTCCTGGACACACCAGAGGTGGGATCAGGTACCTAGGAGGAGTAAGCATCCCCTGTCGACCGGTCACACCCGCCATGAACCCTATATCCTGATCAGGTAAACGGAGTTATCGGCAGTCAAAATCATTGTGCCAAGAACGGCTTAACAGTCGGTATGAAACACGTCAGACAGTATTTGACCCAATGATAGGTTGTATTGATGAACTAGATCGTTTTTAACGACCATAGAATTTGCAAAATTCTGACTTCAATCGATATTGTTGAAACCTTTGTACCATCAACTTCTTTGTCAGTAGCTTACATCGATTTAAAAACTGACTATATGCAGAACAAGCTCTTGCATATCGAATCGGTTGAGATATATAAACACCACATGCAGGTGATAATGGAATATTTCTACATAAATATAGGAAGTTGACGATGGAGAAGCTGGAATCATCCCGTTTGTATTACAGTTGAGTTGTCAGTTTGCCGTTAATGTCTACTTTTCCACATATCTGGCAAATGTCATCCCGAAATTCCATATACTTCCAAAGATATGCAGAAATTAATTTTAAAATCCGGTGGGTTTCGCGAGGTCGAGATTTAGCTGGACCCGGTGACTTACAAGAGTAAACAAAGTGTGCCAGGCCTGTACCGCACAAATGCATAACATAGACATCATCCTATGACTGTTTTAAGATGAATGTCTTACCTCAGTTCAGTCAAATAGTCCCGATCGACTAAAGTTTTTAAATACGTCCGCTTTCACAACTGTCAAGGCCATTTTGTTCGATTCAATGACTAGTTGTTAAGCGGACTGTGATTGGTCAAAAATTTCCTGGATTTTTCGGGATCTCACCAGAGTTTTCATTACGTTTTAAAGAAAAGTCTAATGTTACTTGGTACGAACAAAACAAAATTTGCGCGGAAACACCTGTAACATGGTAAGACTTTGTGATCAATCTGGGTTCAAGATTTCGTTTTTTTGTCCTGAAAAATTATGCTTTCTAAACATGTGCATGTATGTGGATATACATGCATGGTGAAGTATATTTAGAAGGGAAAAAAAGGAACTGCTAGGCCATCATTAAAAATATTTTTGTTTGATGTACTCCGACCCACATTTTTCAAGGTGGATCGGTGGGTAGTTTTTTTTTTTACATCATGTAAATTTCTAATATTTTCTTTTAAAATAAGGAGAATTTTCTATTTTTCAAGGGAACCAAAAAAAATTAAATTGCTGGAAAAAAAGATTGGGTTGGAGCAAATTTGATGGGTCGGTCGGTGTACATCAAATAAATCAATTTTTATTTTTTGGCCCTAGTACTAGGGTGTCTTTCCTTGTTCAACTGAAAATATTGGGGTGCTACACCTGTACATGCTTATTATAACTTGATTTAAATTATTGGTTTATAAATCTAAAAATATACTATAAGGAACTAAAATTAATTGTTTATTTGGCATTGCAGTGTGTGTGTTGTGTGCATGTACTTTCCGAATGAAATTCCATGGAAATTGATATACAATGTATTACAACAGAAAAAACTTTATAAACTCCTTTTCATCTAGTTAATTATTGACAAAATGTCTGTTTGCCAAATGAAAATAATTAAAAATCAAATGGCACAGATTGTCCACATATAATAACATCCTATAAGGTTTAAGTTTCACCAATTATAGAAATGATAGATGACTAAATTCAGGCATGTAGAATCAATCCCCCTCCCCCAGGAGAAATAGACAGTTATATTCCCAAAATGTATAACATATATACTGCACCCTTTCTACATCGAAATGATCAATGACATAAATTACTTTAAACACAGAACATAAATTCAACAACTTTGTAAGTTTTCAAAATAATCATAATTATATGCGATTTTGACATGAAAATTTTGCATTCAATTTCGAAGCAGCTTTCCATTTGAAGTAATTATTCAGTCCACCACAGTTTCTATGCATCCAGGTCTTGCAGACCACACAATGAATCCAGTCCTTGTGGCCTTTTACTTTTTGACAAACTGAACACGGGGTAGTGCTGGTACGGGGTCGAGGATCATGTGGTATTTTCTTGCTTGGTCCAGGGGTATCATCTGGAGTTTTCTCACTTGGAAGAGGGGAATCCCCTGCAATTTTCTTACTTGGACCAGGGGTATCAGCTGAAAGTTTCTGGCTTGGACCAGTGGTATCATCTTTTTCCATACTAACCCTTCTCTTTTCAGTTGAAAGTTTCTTGTAAAATGGCATTTCATTTGAATTTTGTATTGCAGTTTTAAGTTTGTCAATCAATTGTTTTTTACTGTCTTTGGAACAAGTTTTGCAATCACAGGCAGGGCAGGGCAGAGATGAGACAAATCTTGTTTTGTTATATTGTCAAGCAAAGCTGTGTTTGATTTCAAGAGACCATGTGATACTGATTTTCTCAATGAAGAGTCTTTTAAGATATACTCAAAGTCAACTTTAATGCCTGCACTTTTCTTCTTTGACACAAGAATTTGTTTTCGATGAGCCATCTTTTTCTCTACTGCTTGACACCTTAAAAAGTCTTTCATAAATTGCTTAAACATAACCATAAGAAATTTCCTGACAATTTCCGAGTAGATTTCTTCAATGCAGCAAACTGCACACCATATCAGAAATTAAGGATCCAACATCATCACAAGTGAATTGATCATTGGGAATTTTTGACAAACAAGCAACAAATTCTTTGTATATGTTAAGATCATCTGTTATAGATGATAGGCGATGCTGGAAAAATCCTTCGCCATGTAAGTTGATGGAGTTTTTTCACTCGTAAATGAAGACAGTTTTGACAAAGAGATGAAAAAAAAAATTAATGCTGCATCAGGAATATTTGTGAGGCCTCTAGATGCATGTTGTCTTGATGCAGTTTCAATGAGGGACTCTGGGAATTTTGTAGTTAGTTGAGCAGCAAGTTCATTTAAACTAAGTCCATCTAAAAGTTCCATTTTACTTTTGTTGGTCAGCTAATCCAGATTTAAAACAATGAATACTTCTAATCCTCCTGTAGTGGAATCGCAATGAGGCAATGCAGTAACCACCTACATACCTACCCTTTCCATAACTTTCTTCACTGACATCTCTCTTATGCACAATTATTTCTCCAATCCTGTACAGTTTCTCTTTTTCACTCAGAATAAACTTTCTAATTGAGACATACCTTGTTGTGATATAGATTCTCCTTGTGATCTGTTAACTTCAAAGAACATCAGCTGTACTTGAGCCAAATAGCTTCTGGATGACAGGTATTCTTTGTGGTGCTTGTAGAATTTAGCAAGTTTCTCTGCAGTCACAGGTTTTGGATCATGATCCGTAATCTCCAACTCTCTCATCATTGAGGAAGTGATTTCAAATGAAGCAGCACAAATTAAACTTCCCTGACACTGTGTAACAGGTCAATAGCATTGTTTGTTTTTTCTTGTATGGTATTCACAGGGTTTTCAAATTTAAGTCTTTGTAATGTTTGATTGATACTAAATTTTGTGGGTACAGGGAAGTCTTTTGTGGATATATCCGAATCCGAGTCTTTGAGCATTGTAAGAATGTCATCAATTTCCTCCTCATCCTCTTGAAAATCTGAATCATTAAACTGGAAACCAGGAGAGTCTGAAACTTGAGCCCCTTTATTTGACTGCAATGCTCTTCTAAAATGAAAATAAAAGGTTTATCAATTTTCTTATTTGTAAAATGTGTACAATTAACTAATGGTATAGTTCATACAACATTGATTACCCGTATATCCATTCTGATCAATTAGAAGCACTCAGTGGGCCCACATAGATTTATATGTAGTTTATTAATCATATTTATTCAAAATTAAACGAATTAAAATGTCGGTTTTGAAGACTAGTATTCAATATAATAACAATAAACAAGAGATCCATGGGCCACATTGCTCACCTGAATCACTTTGGCCAAAATTTAAGATTTTCGTTATATATTCTTTCTGGCCCAGTGATTCTTCACAATAAGATTTTAAATGATTTTCCCATATAATTGTATGTAAACTTTGATACCCTATTGTGGCTCCATCCTACCCCTGGGGGCCATGATTTTAACAAACTTGAATCTGCACTATGTAAAGAAGCTTTCATGTAACTTTGTACTTCCCTGGTCCAGTGGTTATTGAGAAGAAGATTTTCAAAGATTTTACCTATATATATATATATATATATATATATATATATATATATATATATATATATATTTGCATGTAAAACTTTGTCCCCCTATTGTGGCCCCAACCTACCTCCGGGGGTCAAACTTGAATCTGCACTATGTCGGGAAGCTTTCATGTAAATTTCAGCTTTTCTGGCACAGTGGTTCTTGAGAAGATTTTTAAATGACCCTACCCTATTTTTGTGATTAGCTCCCCTTTGAAGGGGGCATGGACCGTCATTAGAACAAACTTGAAAGCCCTTCCCCCAAGACCCCCCCCTATTCAATTTTTTTTATACACATGCATCATTTAATTGATAATAGTGACAACACAATTTAAATAATTGAGTGGACCGTCCAGTGGATTGACCGTTGACTATGTGACCTCAAAGTCACTACGGGTACTCTTCTACTCATAACTAACCCACATCATTATGATCAAGTGATATTGTTCAGTGGACAACATGTCTACCAACGAACATACAGACTGGCTGGCACGTGCAAAGCAATATGCCCCTCTTCTTCGAAAGGTGGGGCGGGGGCATAAATATTAAAAGAAACTGTTTAGACTCTCCATATAAACCTTCCTAGGTATGTGATACCTCAGTCCCAGGGGATCAATATTTGCAAAAATATGAATCAAAATCATATGATAAATGTTTCAGTTTTCACCTTACTGAATCTTCAATCCTCAGAATTATATATATATATATATATATATATATATATATATATATATATATATATATATATAGCTTTATTAAGCTAATTAAAATAGCCTGATTGCAACTCTATTTGAATTTGAAGTGCAGTAGTAAAGCCAAAAAGTTGCATAACTTTTGAATGTGTTTAAACTTTATACTTGAAGTAACCACAACACTATTCTAATTAGAGTTCATAACAATACTGTAGCGGACAGTATAAGAGGGAACTTATACTACCTCGTTAGTAAGCTAGCTTTTCTAGTGATGTGGTAGAATGTCTCTCTTGATCACACAAGTTAAGCAATGGCGAGCGTGATCAGCACTTGGCTGGGTGACTGCTACACGTTACAATACCAAATTTTAAGATTTCTCATGAAAAGAGAATTCGTTTTTGTTGTTCACTGTCCACTACCATGTGTGTATTGAAGCATAGAAAAGTATGATGACTTTACAATGTGTAACCTGATTGCCAATCCATTATTCTGTTGATTCTCATTGACTTTTATTCTATTCTGAAGATTGGATTTAACTGTTGCTCAATAACTTAATAATCCTAAACTTTTGACAGTCGTGAATCAAAATTCTCCCTAAGGGACGCAGTATAAGAATTATTATTTTGTTTATAATGTGTTATTGACTAATTTCAGTTCAATTCTTCATTGGCACTAAAGCACATGCAAGTGTTGTTAGCCATGCAGTATCACACACACACACACACACACACACACACACACACACACACACACATATATATATATATATATATATATATATATATATATATTGCTACACAATGTAGCGATAGTAGATGAGCGGATCAAAGGATCTCATTTTAAATAGATTGGAATATTGTGTTACATGGTATTATAAATTTTGTAACAATCAGTGTCTAAGGTATAAAGAGTTTCTGACATATAAACAAATTTCTTTTGTAGATACAAGATTAAGAGGATTCAGTAAACAAGATACAATATAATGACATGACATTTTTGTATGTTTGTATAAAGAACAATCAAATAAGAAATGTTTTTCATCTTTGATACTGGTCTTACATTGGTAACAAAATCTGTTTTCTCTAGGTATGACAGGATTACAATATCGATCTGTTTCTATAATACATAACTGATGCACAATATTCTTAGTTTTGTGAGATAAAATACACAAATATGGTTGTATTTCTAGTTTTGTGTCCTCTTAGTTAAATAATTTACTATAAAATGAGAGTTTTCCACATTAAGTGTCATTAATATCTTCTAATTCTTCAAAAGTTTTATTTACAAAGAAACCATGAAGTTTATAAGAAGCAAATAGTTTATTTGTTCATGTATCACAATTAATTTTCAACTGTCTTTGTAATTTTTTTATATTTAGCAGTGAAATTTGACTTATGCTTTTAGAAATTAATTTCATAAGATCTTAAATAGCTAATCAAGCTATTTCAAATAGTTTTGTAAAGCTATATAGCTAACTCAATAGATTGTGCTTGACCTGATTAATGTAAGTAAAGTTCAAAGGGAGATGATTCAGACCCCAGGGTTTGACCAAACTTAATATACAGTGTTTATGTGTAAGTTTGCCAAAACTGTATAAAATTTAAATGCATACTAAGGAATATCAGAAAAATATGTACCAAAAAAAAAAATGGTGAATTTCACAACCCAGGGTTTTGACTCTAGGATGAGTCCAAATTAGTCACATCTTTTAATGTTAGTACACCTATTGTATAATGTGAAGCTTTTCATCAGTGTATGCACTTATGAGGGCATTGAAGTTGTAAAAATACAATTTGTTTCTATACTTTTACTAAATGTTAAAAGTTAGCTTAGATATTCAGAACAGGATTTTTTTTATAGATTTCATAGCCCTAGGGAGTAGTGATAATTTTTTTTTCACAAGTACTCAGGTGACCGATAAGGCCTGTGGGCCTCTTGTTCAAATTAAGACAGATCACAATTTGTGTTAAGTCTCTTTGGACTCGCAATTGACCAACAACACTACCTGTTAAGTTTTGGGAAGTGTAGTTATGATGTAATATCTTTCGTACTCCTGGAGACTCCAGGACTTAAACCACACATTTTTATTAAGTGTTTCATCACTCTTGGACTTTAAAAGTACATAGATGGAAGATTTTTAAACAACATTTTTCTTTCAATATAAATCTTTTTTGTGTTAATAGACAGACATTTGAAGGACCCCCCCCTCCCCCCCTCTCCCCCCCCCCATTTTTTATGACGCAAATTGTGTTTCACTCCTGACATTTTTATCAACAATTTAAGAACACTAAATTATTGGGTTTTTTTGTTTTTTTTTTATTGATATCTCTTAGATTTTTGAAACACACACAACATCATGACACAAGTTATGGTATATCTAAAATCACCCAGACTGTATAAAATGTAAAATTGATTAAATATGCTTTGCCTCATTTTAAAAAAAAAAATCACACTAGACTTTTATCAGCTTAGAATAATTGAATTGATATTTCAGAAACTCTGAAAGAACTGGAAAGTTGAACAGTTCCTATCATCATGATGAGACCGGAGTCTCTTTTTCATGGGGAATGGAGACAGCTATTTCCCACTGACATATACCAATCCAGAGTAGCAGCCATTGTTGTTGACGAATCACATTGCGTGGAACAATGGTAACTGAAACTAATTATTCTTAAATGTGGAATTCATGCATTTACGTTGATAAATAATTCTTTGGTAATGTTATAAACATATAGAATGAGGATATGTTAGGTGATTTCATATAATTATGGGAGGTTAGCAGAGCTAAGGAGCATTTTGTCATCTGCTAACATGCTTGCATTGACAGCAACAGCTTCACCAAGTTCCAGGTTGTCAATAATGAAAAAACTTTGCATGGAGAAAGCAAATGTCTCGTTGGAAATCGTGATAGGAAAAACATACTTCTGAATTGTGTTAAAGCACCTCGCGAAGGGAAAACGGCTTTTTCTTGGCTACATGTAATTGAATGCCTGAAGATTCAAAAACAACAATGCCCAAAGACTGTGATTTATTGTTGCAGTATTGAGTCGTGTTCAGTGTTGTTCAAACTTTTCGATGATCTTTTGAAAGACAATGCATATTGTGGTGTTAAATGTGCAAAAACAAACAGACTATTTGCTATGTATCACCATTCAACGTCAAACAAGTGCAAGAAAATAGTCATGAGTGAATTCCCAAAACCTGAGAGTAAGATTAGGGTAGTTCTTTGTACATCTGCTTTTGGCTTGGGGGTTAATGTTCCTGATATAGATATGGTAATAAACTGGGGAGTACCAAGATATATTGAGGAGTTTATGCAAGAATTTGGGAGAGGTGGTCGATATGGTAGGGAAGCCATGTCTATTTTATATTACCATGGAATGGACATCAGCAAAACTGCAACAGATGATAAAATGAGGTCATATGCAACTGTTGACACATATAGGAGGGTTCTATTGGAATACTTCACACCAGATGTTGCCAAAACTTTACCAGTACTTCCAAAACATTTGTGCTGTGGTTATTACTTTCGTACATGTGATTGTTTAAATTGTCCAACACTGCATCATGCCCCTCTCTCTGACTTGGAAGATGATATTGCTTTGTGTTCCGTAGCCTCAAAATGTGACTTAGTGATTTGTCGTACTGTGGCTGAATCCCAGTGCATCCAAATACATGCAAAACTTAAGGAGTATAGAGAAACCTGTCTAGAGGATAATGTTCCATCTTTATTGAATGTTGACATTCTAACTGGACTAAGCAATTCATTAACTGATTCCATTGTAAATAATGTTCACGATATAGGTAGTGTGGACGATTTATTGTCAGAGTACATATTTGACAGACATCTTGCAAGATCAGTGATGGATATTATTGATGAAGTTCTTGATGATTGATTTATTTGCCATAGTTTCATTTTCAACTGGCCCCAACATTTAATACATGATGATGAAATAACTGGTCTACATTTAGTCCAGGTTAACAAGTAAAGGGTCCAAGTAGATGTTGATTCAAAGTGCTTTAGAAGGTCTTTATCTCTGATAAATATGTATACAGTAAACAGAGAAGTAACATTGATGATTTTCTTAACTTCTGGTATTATTCCTAATTGTACACCCCATTTCCATACATGTGATGCAAAGCACTGTCTCAATAAACATTCTTATCAAAAAATGTATGTGTATTGTTTGAGAGGCTTACATTCCACAGTTGTTTCTCTGATGAACGGACTGACAGACAAATATATTAGGTTCGTACATAGTTTGATCTGGTCTGGAGGTTATAAAACGTTTCCATACTCAAGCTCCAACTCCGTGCTCTAAATCGTGCTCATACTCAAAAATGAAGGTTATAAAACTTTTATAAAATCATTCCCATACTCAAATGGAGTACATGCTCAAATTTGTTCAAGTTTGCAGGGAGTTTGCCCGGAGTTGTACTCAAAACAAACATGGCTGAGTATGAGTATAGTACAAGTTTTATATTATCTACAGGCCCGGAAATCATCTTAGAACAAACATCAGCAAGGCATTTCAATATGCAAACTTGATATACCCATACAAAAGAACAAAATGTATTATGGATATACAGCTCTTCTTTTTCATAAGAGCATATTTTTACAGCAAAGTAAAATTCTCAGAGTTAACATGTTTAGAGCTAATTTTACTCTAAAGTGAAAAAATAATTCTACACAATTTTGCACTAGTGTTCAGCACATTTATCAAGTCAGTTAAAATGCATACTTTCCATTTGAATACTCCAGTTTCTTGTCATTTAACCACTGATGAAGGACTTGTGAATCTACATTATGGAACATGTCAAACTGTTCATTGAAAGAGTCATGTCGCCTACCACTAATGACAGAAAATACGTCCTCATTTTTAACTGGTTCACAACAGCTCTTATATCTTGTGTTTTATCTCTTTGTGCATGAGCAGTTCCTCCTGGGTGAACACCAATTTCTCTTTCCACTTTTCATTCACATTATGACAAAACATTGCCTATTCTGTATACAACTTCCCGTGTTTGATTTGGTCCTAGTAATTTAACTCGGCCTTTTGCGTACTTGTTGAGCAACTCCATCACGTAATCGCCATCTAGATTTTGATCCTTTCCACGAGACAAATGTACAAAACGGTTACAAATAACCTGAAGTCTTTGCTTTTCTGTGAAGACTGCATTCACACCAGCTAAAAGAAGGAATGATTCAAGTCTGTATTTTATCTTGTGTGATAGGTCATACACTAACAGGGCATATTTCCAGTGCCTTATTTGTCGAATGCCATCTACGCTTCTGGTGGTCAAAACAGAAATTTTTCTCAAAAGTCCGTATTTGGTTACATTTGTTGCATAATTATACACACCATCATCAGTAACTAGCCCCTCAATGTCATTCTCATTACCCTCAATCCTATTCACTGTTACTGCTAGGCTGTTCAAGAAAAACATGTCCACCATATCCCCAACTATTTTATCCAAAAGTCTCCTTTTTGAACCTTCATCAGCTAGATCAGCAAAGTAGGGATTTTTGGACATGGGTCTTCAATATTTGACATGTCAAATGCTTTCAAAGCTGCTGCAATCACATGTGCACTTGTCACTAAATCAATGAAAGATCCAACAGCATGATAATCGGCACTCACGTTTTGACCACATTTCTCCTATTGGTGGCATTTTTTAGTTGGTATAACGTTCCTGCTTTTCTTGCACTGGCTGTTTTGTAGAATCTATCCATCATTGCCTGAAAAAATGTAATGTTTTAAGCAAGACACTCCAATGAAATAAACAAGAAGCCCACAGGCCATCTTGATCACAAGAGTATTAGTAAATAGAATCACTTTCCAAAACATGCCAAAGGACTGAAATTCCTATAACAATTTTTCCTGTTGTGCATATCAAAGCTAAATCCTAATATTATCTTTGTATATAAGTTATATCAACATTATGTAACAATTTTGGTTCTAAATAAATACAGAATAACAAGTTATACGCTTTATTTCATGCGTCGATATGCATAAACACAGAAAATATGTCATCCAAGCGGGGACAGTGTCAAAAGTAGTTCGGACCGGAAGTGCTTTATCTCACTTTAATATACACCACACGTATGAGATAAACTATTTGTAACAGTATAAATATTGTAACATAGTCTATGTTTTAGAAAGTAATTTGCAATTTATGGGTGTTGCTAAAACGCGGAACGGAAGGGAATATATTTTATGCAATAATGTTATGAGGAGGTCAGTATTTTGTAAAATAAAAGGCCTATTATGAAAAGGGGAAACATAAATTATAGAGAGAACGAGAAGTCATCCACAGAATCCACCTTTCATATTTTAATACCTCATACTAATGCACTATTATGTATTTTAAAACGGTGGATTTTGTGAATGATAGTACCAAGAGGCGCTTGCTTAATATTTTGAACAGTATGTTTTAATAGAAATATTAAGCAAGCACCTGTTGGTACCATCCATTTTCCCGGCTTTGTCACCCCCCCCCCCCCCAGATTGTTACAATATGTTGTTTCACAAATGAAGAATAAGATTAACATACTGAGAAAGACTTGGAGTATAATTGAACCCCTTTCAAATTCTGTTACATAAATAATAAATCAAACACAAGATGTTTAACTTGTTGACTTAATAAGACCATGAATTATAGTTGTTTTATACATATCACACTCCCTGTACAGACACATACACGGTATTATGTGTAAATACATGTACATGTGCGTTCATGACGTTTTGACAAAGGGGGCATATAAACGACGTGTGTTCTTTTCATTCTCTACCCATAGGTATCACTGCTCGCTAACACCTTTGTCAATGACGAAATTTCTAAATTCTTGTAAAACTCTTTATGAATTCTTATACACACGTTTAACTTAATTCGCTTAATCAATTTATGATGCAAAATGTTACGATAAAGTTGTTTTATCGCTTGCAAACTATTTCCAAATAGTTGATTTTAATCAAAATGAATCTTTTGTTCCCGATATCTACATTAATCTTTCACATTCTTCAATTTCGTTCCGCGTTTTTGCAACACCCGCAATTTTTGAGATAGGCATTTCAGTCAATTCAAAGCGTGATTAATTTCAAATATATAAATAAACAGTTTTCTATATACATGTACTTCTAGTACTTTTCGACTAGAAGGTCTTTTTCCAAGCATATAATTTCATATCTCAAGAACATGTTGTAAATATTAAACCATAATTTCCTAAGTATTCTAAAACCATTTCTGAAGTTGTATAGTAATCAAACCAAAACATCTGAAACAGATTAATTTGCCTTGCTATTCAACACCCTTGTTATGGTCGGGTATACACATTAGTTTCAGAGATTGTATTTGTCCAAAAACACTTCTAAAGACCTCTCATATATCAAAATGTAATGTTAATAGTAAACACTTTGGTCTTTCATATACATTGTATATAAAAGTAAATGCTGTGAGAGGAGTTGATTACGAACAAAGGTACCGTCTATTGAAGACATGCTTAAAAAATGGCGAAGTTCAACTACATCTAATTTCTTTTAAATGTCTGATCACTCAAAAGGCGCGGGTACATCTTCAATGTACCCATAACAACTGTATAAAGTTTGAGGAACGTCAAGTTAGAGGTGTGAGAGGAGTTGATTACAGAAAGTAGGTACCCTATTACAGGGACGCCCGCCCGTCATTCGCCATTCTATTAGCTAGTTTTCATGATGTGCCTCCAGGCCAAAAATAGGAGATGCAAGTGTACCAAGTTTGATGTCTATGAAGCAAAGGGTTTTAGTCCAAATCCATATAGTGGTCTATCACAATATTTTCTTAAGTTCAGAGTAGTTTGACCTCAATACAAATCATTTACATTGTAAGGGCTACTAGTAGAGATTTGAAGATATTGAGCAGATATCAGTTGATCTATCGACAGACCCATGGACAGGTGCAAACCAATATCCTCCCTTTTTTCAGTGGGGGATTATCTTGGTGTAATTGCAGATGAAAGACGAAGATAACGAACAGCAATCAACCCCATAACTTTCATAAGGAATACAATATAAAGAGTTGGGCAAACACAGACCTCTGGACATACCATATCAGATATATTTTAGTAGAGTTGCACAGTATGTAACGGGCTAAAGTTAAGGCGGGGCCACTAAGCATAATTGCCCACTTTGCACCAGCTAATTGTAATTTGAAGCTTAGAGAAGGAATCGAGCATTCGTACCTTATTTGAAACTACTCACGCATACTGTGTTCACATTAGCTACGCATTTTAACTCTGATACTGGTCGACTACAGGACCAGTCACTATATTAAGTTACTAGTCCTGTACCAGATTTATCTGTCTTTCTTGTGACTCAAGATAAAATGTAAGATATTCGGTCTGTATATTGCCTACAAGGTTTTCCAACAAAGTGATACTGCAACCTTGACCTTTGATCTTCAAAAGCAAAAGGCTTCCTCCACTTGATATGAAGAGTATGTGTACGAAGTTTAACAGTCCTAGTCCTAATATTTCAGTCTGTATTCTGCCTACAAGGTTTACCTATTAACTGATACTACAGTCTTGACATTTGATCTGGAAAATTAGCCTCTTCCTCTCATCATGGTTATTAAATGAACCAATTTGCAATATCCTGGAGCTTACGGTTAAGTTTTTCCCTGTCTACAAGGTTTTCTTAATAAGTAACACTACGACCTTAACCTTTCACTTCTGATCTTGAAAAACAATAGGCGTCTTCCTCCCATCATGGTTATCAAATGTACCAAGTTGCAATATCCTGGAGCTTACAGTGCGGTTTGTATCTTGCCTACAAGGTTTTCCTAATAAGTAACACTACGACCTTGACCTTTGACTTCTGACCTTAAAAAACAAAATGGCATCTTTATCTCATCATGGTGATCAAACATACCAAGTTGTAATATCCTGGAGCTTACGGTTCAGTTTCTGCCTTAAAGGTTTTCCTATTAAGTAACATTACGACCTTGACCTTTCACTTCTGACCTTGTTAAAAAAAATAAGCATCTTTCTCTCATCATGGTGATCAAATATACGAAGTTGTAAAATCCTGGAGCATACGGTTCGATCTGTATCCTGCCCACCAGGTCCAGACAGACAAACGGACGCACGACACCATACCATAATACGTCCCTGTCGACATGGGGTGCTGACTCCTCCTAGGCACCTAATCCCACCTCGGGTATATCCAGGGGTCCTTGTTTACCAAATTCTCTATTTTGTATTCTTTAAACTATTTATGAGATTGATCACTTTGTTATCTTCACCTTTTATTATCCACATCATTGTAGAAGATGAACCAGAGAGAGAGAGAGAGAGAGAGAGAGAGAGAGAGAGAGATCAGCATTTAAAAAAATTGAAGTGTAGTAGCAAGTGAATGCAATTCTGTTATCCTACATATATATATATCAACAAATTTTACTGTTACATAGATTGTTCCAACTTGGATATGATCATCATTATCATGTTTATGTAAATTGACATGGTATATGTATATACGCTTCATAAAACACAACTTCTAGGTCTTCGAATAGTCAAGGGAGTTTCGTAAATGATTGGAAAATTTAACACAATGGTTGTTGAAGATGCTTAGATTTTCAGATTTGCTTTAGCCTACACTCTATGTACGATATTACATAACTTTGTAAACATTTCATGCTACCATTATTTCTATTATACATTTGAAACACAGTGTTGTCATATTTTATCACTTTCAAACCTTCTATCATTAATTTGATTCATTTTTCGGCATCTCAGGAAGACCAAAAAATTAGGGATCGGCACACCCATCTTCCTGAAACCAGGGTTTGTGATCAATCACATTCTTCACAGAGAACAACCCAACATGGCTATTTCAACAAACAAATTTCTGATGCTACGAATTTTCGATTCACATTCCTCTCTGTAACCAACAAGAGAGATATAATTCTGTAGAAAATAACAAACGAATAAACGGTGTCAAAAATCCCTGTTGTTGTGTGTTGTTCTTCGATTGACATTCAACAAAGGATATAATTAGGAAATCATAAGTATTTCAAACAATAGTGCATGCTTTACGAATGATGTAACAATCAAGCGCTGTAGATGTCGCAAATGTGGCTCTTAAAGACTGTACAATAGGTAGGAAATTCTTAATACAATCTCAATAGACGTATAGCATTGTGAAAGGAATCACGCCCATTTTCCTTAACGTATTCCGTATCTTTGGCAACAACAATCAGTTTATGATTGCTGCAGAAACGCCTATACGAATAAACTACTATAAAAGCTGAATGTATGCGTAATGTTCGACATCTGTAGACATTAAATGAAGATGCAGGCCTCATATGTGACATGTTCTATTGTTGGCGATGCTTGTGTTGGCAAAACTCGCTTGATCAAATCGTTTGTTGGCGAAAAAGACGAACAGTATACTCCTACAATCTTCGAGAATTATTATGGTATGTAATCTTCTGTGTTGCATATTTTGAATATATCAATTTAGTAAATATCTTTGCATTAACCACATAGACCAGTATATCTAAGATATTTCTTTTCAAATTGCAGGCGAAACAGTTTGCAAGGGAAAGAAAAGCAGTATTTCTATTTATGATTTACCGGGTCAGCATGACTTTGACCAGATGCGAAGATTTGCCCTGAAGGAAAGTAATATCATCGTCATCTGCTACGATGTTCAGAAAAGAAAATCGTTTGAAAACGCACAATCCGTGTGGATTCCCGAAATTCGACAGTTTCTTGGAAAGTCCATTCCAATCGTTCTTGTAGGGATTATGTCGATGGGGAAAAAACCCAGAAGCGTTTCCAGAAGAGAAGCCATCAAACTCACCTCCCAAATGATGCTCCATGACTACTTTGAGGTTTACTGTGAAGATAATGCTGATGTATCCTCTTTGTTTTCGTGTATTGCAACTATTGCGAAGAAAACGAAGAAACAAAAGTCATCAATCTTTCGACGTATCTTTTTTAAATGAAGTTTGCATTAAAACCGTTAAAGCAGTTCATATGATCCTGAAGATTTTCGTGCGAGCTGGTCCTCTGGTACCTACGTTGTGGAGTGTCGTGGGGAAGGCGACCATATATCCTGGGATGGTGAACTACGCTATACTTTCAGAGGGCTTGAGCCGAAATTGGACCATTGACAAAGACTTGTACGCTTGTGTACAACTGCGTCTAGCACGTTAAACGTGACAGCGAGTCATTGTGAGAAGTTATTACTAAGTATATATATTTACTATGCATAGATAATCAAACTTCGTCTGTGGAATAAAAAATATGAAATTTATATTGTTTCCTAATTTCTTTCATTAATATTGTTCGATCCCGACTATGTAACAAGATGTGGATCTCTTCAAAAAGCTCGGGTTTGTCTTTTTTTTTTCTTTAGGAAGCTTATGATATTCACATGATTTTGAAATGTTTTTGCCTTTGCCATCTTTACAAATGGTAATGATTGACATTTCTCCAAGAACGCGCTGTAATTCTAAACAACGCATGTATGAATACAGAACTACTTGTAACAACAGGGACTTTCGACAGAAGTGAAAATGTAAATAGAAGAAATAAATCGGTCGTGTGCGTTAGATACGGGTACTACATGCTTTCTTCATTGTGACGTCAAATGTTTTGACTGTAACAATCAGAAATGCTGTAGATTTTCAATCTTGGCAGTTAAAGGTCTGCAGTATTATGATAAAGACAAACACCGATGACCATGGCTAAAGTCCACTGTATACGTCCTGGCTATTATTATGAAGTATCACAATCAAGCAGGCGTTAGCCACGATTGATAGAGGTAGCAAAGTTGTAGTATAAATTCTTTGATTTTTTAAAATGAAGGTTAGTAACTGAAATAATGTTTAATGCTAAATTAATGGAAAATTTATACATGTTTATATGGAATATGATTATATAAACTAGGCTGTCCTCCTTAGTGTACTTTCCAATCAATAATGTACGTATACCTGGAAGTTCTTTTCTGAACTTCATGTTTCAAAACAAATAAATCACATGTGCTTTGCATAAATCAAGAGAGAAAGTAACTGATTAAACCATCAGTTCATAACAAAAAAGCCTGAAAAGTTATAATGCAAGTCCATTGAATGTGTTTGACAGCAAGTCGAATGACAATTAAAACATGATGTCCACCTGACGTTGTTAAGCCCCCAGGCCACGACCTCACGGTCACGAAGTACGCGCTCAAACCACTGAGCCAACGCGTCTGATGAGTGAGATGTAGATCATTTAATGACATTAAGATAGCTTAATACCATATCACCGTCACGTAGACCAATAAACAGATGTACAAAATATAAATGTCACCTTACATTTGTGCTCTGAAACCATGCAAAATAGATGTTTTCAAAAGGATCAGGGTAACGAAAATAAAACACCTATAGGGGATTAATTTATGTTTTCCGCCACACTCAACATTTTTCTTAGTTATCTGGTGGTGCTCAGTATTTATTGGTGGAAGAGAGAACCCAGATACAGTGTACCTGGGAAGAGACTCCGACTATCCGAAAGTAAAATGGGAAACTTTCTCAATTACCGGCGCGAACGGGATTCGAATCCGCGCCGACCAGAGGTGAGAGTTTACTTTCGGAAGGTCGATGGTCTATCCGGAAAAAGTCACATCGTTATATCACGTTTCCTCATCTAACCCGTTCATGTTTACATGGGTATTACTTAGAATAGCCCAGTCAGTTGCACCGCATTCGCTGTGATAATTTTAGGTCATGGATCGAATCCGCCTAAAACTACATTTTCGTTTCGCACTTTTTTAAAATATTTTATATAATTATGTGTATTTTCTTTAATAACCTAATTTAAATGCATATCCATTATTTATGTAAAAGGCATTAGAATTGTAAATTTTCCGCCAAACGCAGTCAAGTGGAACAGTCCTCACCATGGTCGATTTTATTTCAAGAAAAATAATTATTCATTCTGCATTACACAACGGAAGCTCATGTGCAACGGGAAAAAAAGAATACCATACAAGAATTGTATTTGTCTGTTCATAACGTCTTTGGGAAAGAGTCCTGTTGTTTGTGAAGTACTGAAGAATCGGTGTATTTTATTGCTGGGGAAAGATGTATATTTTACTGTATTCATTTTTGTTTTATTGTTGCCAAAATTAGATATCTTGTTAAATAAAGTCATATGAAGTAGGGATCTGGCGCGAAAGTCACGAAGATCGGATATATTATATTATGAAAATACGAAATATCATATAGAGCTCAAAATGCGTAAACAAATACATGCGTCGTGTTAGTACATCGTTGTGAGAGGTTTATTAAAATTTACATTATGGCTACATATCAAAGCCGTTAAAACAATTCATTTATTAAGTCTTAAGTGACAATCTAGAACGATTAGTGATGAGCTTTATCTTAAGACTAAAACCAGATCCGGAATTGTTACCCTGAAAGAAAACGTGAAGATACCGAAAAGTGACCAAACGCATAACACCAATAAGGAATACAAATTAAAAGTTGAGCAAACACAGACACCTGGACATACCAGAGGCGAGATCGGGTGCCTGGGAGGATTAAGCATCCCCTATCAACCGGTCACATCCGCCGCGAACCCTATATGTTGATCTGGTAAACGGAGTGATTCGAAGTCAGAATCGGTGTGCCAACAATTGGTATGAAAGGCAGCATATGACCCTAAGCAGGTTGTAATGACAAACTAGATCATTATAACGATAATAGATTCCGTGGCCGAGTGATGAGAGCATCGCGCTCAAAATCGCTCGGCCTCTCACCTCTGGTCGGCGCGAGTTCGAATCCCACTCGCACCGGTAAGTGAGAAAGTTTCCCAGTTTATTTTCGGAAGGTCGGTAGTCTCTTCCCAGCTATATTGTATCTGGGTTATCTCTTTCACCAATAAAAAACTGGGCGCCACCATAAAACTGAAAAATTGTTGAGTGTGGCGGAAAACAGCAAAACAAACAAACGACCATACATTGATTGATTGTATCTTGTTTAATGTCCCTTTCGAGAATGTTTAATTCATATAAAGGCGTCACCAATCCCAGAGAAATGTGGGACTATGCTTGACGCTTACGACAATTGAACAGTGATGGTTCTTTAGCGTGCCACACCTACTCTGACACGGGACATCCATTTT
>NC_079168.1:67221794-67234294 GCF_947568905.1 Ostrea edulis | reverse complement strand
TTACACGAATATTTTCTAAATTTGAATATTTTTCTACTTCAAGTACAACAAGGGGTCAATGGGCCACATCACTCATCGGAGTCACCTTGGCCCATATTCAAAGATTTTCCCTATATATTCGAATGTAAAACTTTGATCTTCATTGTGGCCTCGAGCAACCTATTTCCGGAAGGCTATGATGTTTACAAACCTGACTCTATTTTACGTATTGCGGTCCCGCCCTTTCTCCGGAAGAATGATTTAAGCAAACTTGAATCTGCACTATGTCAGGAAGCTTTTATGTAAATGTAAACTTCTCTGGCCAAGTTGTTCTTAAGAAGAAGCTTTTAAAAGATTTTCCCTATATATTTGTATGTAAAACTTTGATCTCTTAGCATTGTCCGATTCTACCCCCGGGGGTCAGTAAAATACAGACTTAATTCTATGATTATGGGTGTTGCCCATCACAAGCTCTCTAAACCACCAAGAGTTACGGATGACAATCCTTTAGAATCATGTCATCAGTTCCTTAAACTTAAAACGAACAAAAGAATAGAACAAAGGAATGGATGCTGTCAACATAAGCATAATTCTTCGCCATATAAACTGTCGGTCTTGTATTTCATCATATTTCAAGTTCACACTGCGTTTCTTACAAATGATTTTCAACTGGAGCATCCAAACTTGTTGATTACAAAAACTCTCCGTTTAACTGATCGATAGATAGGTCTCACAGCGAGTGTGACCGGTTGCCAAGAGCTCTTACTTCTCCCAGGCACCTGATCCCACCTCTGGTATATACAGGAATCCGTCTTTGTCCAACTCTATATTTTGTATTGCTGATAGGAGTTACTGACAACTCAACTGTATGAACAAACGGATGATTTCAGCTTTTCCATCGTCAAATTCCCATATTTATGTAGCAATATTCCATTTTCACCTGCATATGGTGTTTATTATTATATCAACTGATTCGATACGCAAGATCTTGTTATGCGTATGGTCGAGGTAAGCTACTGACAAACAAGTTGGTGGTACAGAGGTTTCAACAGTCTCGACTGAAGTCAGCATTTTGCAAATTCTATGGTCGTTATTACGATCTAGTTCGTCAATACAACCTATCATTGGGTCAAATGCTGTCTGACGTGTTTATACAGATTGTTAGGCCATTCTTGGCACACTGATTATGACTACGTATAACTCCGTCCACCTGATAAGGATATAGGGTTCTCGGCGGGTGTGACCGTTTGACAGGGAATGGTTATTCCTCCTCGATACCTGATCCCACACCTGGTTTGTCCAGGGGTCCGTTTTTGCCCAAATATTTATTTTGTATTGCTTTTAGGAGTTATGAGATTGATTACTGTTCGTTATCTTCACCTTTCATTGAACATTGTTTGTTATCTTCATCTTTCATTATCAAGAGCTTGTTCTCCATATGCTCAGTTTTTAAATCAATACAGGGTACTGACAAAGTGATGATGCAGGGATTTCAACACTCTCCTTTAAAGTCAGCATTATGCAATTTTTTTATCGTTATAACGATCTAGTTTGCCAATATAACCTATCATTTGGTCAAATTTTATCTTACTTGTTTCATACAGATTGTTAAGCCGTTCTCGGCACACTGATTTTTATCACGGATAACTCCGTTTACTTGATCAAAATATAGGGCTCACGGCGGGTGTGACCGGTCGACAGGGGTTGCTTACTCCTTCTAGGCACTGATCCCACCTCTGGTCTATCCAGGGGTCCGTGTTTGCCCAACAATCTATTTTGTATTACTTATATGTGTTCTGAGATTGATCACTGTTCGATATCTTCACCTTTTACAAAATTTACAAGAATGCGATTTTTACAGATTTTTAAAGAAACTTTTATAAAACAACGGGTTATAAACACGAAATGATTTCTTTTACCTGTTTATGTATTTTTGACTTTTAGATCCGTCGGATGGGAAATTAAAGGGTGTTCTGTATCAAGGATCCCCCCTTTGACACGCAAAGGGTCGTTTCTCTGATTTCCAAAAAAGAGTAGGCTGACTGCTGCTGTCAGGGAAACTCAAACACTCACAACCAAACATTTTAATTTGTTAAAATGGCTGAAATATTGCCAAAACGACGTAAAACCATAATCTATCAATCAATCGAACGAGACCACAAAATCGAGACCCAACGTCACAGATATGCTACGATAAAGGTACCTCCCTGCTGAAAGTCGTACACGGTGAGCATATGTCTAAAGTTTGCAGCCTTCGACGTCAATGGTTATATCTCCAAGACTGCAAAATTCTCGAGTGGGACGTTAAACAATATACGACAAACCAATAAAATTTTCGACGAATGTTGTCACACATATATATCTAATACTCAGTAACAAGAAAAATCTTATTTTAAAGAGGTTTATTCTTCCTCCTCTTTGTAATAAACATTCTGCAATAGGTAAATAGACGGTCAATTTATTGTTCATAAACAATGTGCATAAAAAGGGAGGTAAGAGACTTCTAATTAGCAAATTACATATGTCTAAAAAACATATTACGCAAGTGGTTAGAGGAGGTTTTCAATAATGCTGATATATTTTAAAGACCCAATTTTAAGTTAACACCCCCAAATTGTAAGCTGCCTGTCAATCAAACATTTAACAATAGATCTCAGATGGAGTGACACCTGCAGACACTGTGGTCTGGAGCTACCCCAGAGAGGTGTTTTGATAACAATAACAGCCAGTATCTACAGGCATTCGTTAGATCTTGAGGAAACCCAGTATACCTGAGTTTTGATAGCATTGACCTGTCCACAACTGCTATTTTCTTGTAATTCAATTGCTTTAAAAAGACTCCAGAACAATGCAATTTCAATTGCAGAATGTGTGCTGCAAAGAGGAGGATGAATAAACGTGTTTAAAATGACATTAAGTATTAGATATACATGTATAAGTGTGCCAACATTCGTCTAAAAGTTAGTTGGTTGGTTGTATATTGTTTAACGTACCACTCGAGAATTTTTCACTCTTGGAGATGTCGCCATTGACGGTGAAGGCTGCAAAATTTAGGGTGCTGCTAAAACGCGGAACGGAAAACAGAACAGAATTTAAGAATTAGAATGATTAATGTTGCTAAGATAACACAAAAAATTGGAAGAAAATACTTTATGATTAAAATTTAAATTTTAGGAATTTGTTTACAAGCGGTAAAACATCTTAAATTGATTAAACAAAGTTAAACGTTTGTATAAGAATTTACAAAGCGTTTGATAAGTATTTTTAAATGTCGGCATTGACATATGTGTTAGTGATCGAGCAACAACACCTATGAGTAGAGAATGGAAAGAGCACACGTACTTTAAATGCCCCCTCCCCATGGAAAAACGTTATTAACGCACATTTACATGTACATTTACACATACATGTAATACAGTATGTGTATAGTTACAACAGGGAGTATATAATATCGGCAATTCATGATCTTAATCAAGTCAGCACGTTAAAAATCTTGTGTTTGATATACATGTATTAGTTTTTAACTAACAGAGACTTTGTGACCGCAGCACTCCAATCCTAAATAGGGAGTACTTCAAGCGGTTTATTTCTAAACTAAATACTTACCAGGCTGAAGCCTGGTTAAATACTTATATCTTAATATTTAGATTAATAGTGCGATGACCTTTTAATTCCATTCAAGCATAAACTGTCTTATCTCTTAAAATTTTAACTCATACTATGGATCGTAAACTTCACCTTAGTTTTCATTGGTTCCGTTTCAATCTTTCTTTCCCACTGTACATGTATCTCTTCGGGCTCAACACTAATCAGCAGGATGTCGGTAAATGTACGAATTTTCACATAAATTCATACCTAATGAGACAAACCTCTTATACACACCGGACTCATTCGCTTTAAAATTTGATGTGATACATAAATACGCATACATGTATTATAGCAGGTGAAGAACGAAATTACGAGTAAAACCAAGTTCGATTTAAGAAGGCTATGTTTGGGGAAATTCTTGAAAAAAATATTTATTTTACAATGTTGTTGGGTTTTTTTTGTTGTTGGTTTTTTGTGATGGGAGTGCATTTATTCATTGGATATAAATTTAGAATATTCATGTCTTTTTCAATATGATTATATTTTATCTTTATTAATACTTTTCATGGTAAGTTAATAATTCTAAAATACATATCCATTAGTATAAAGTATAAGAAACGGTGAATTCTGTGGATGACTTCCCACTCTCTCTGTAATTTCTGCTTCCCTTGTTCGTGATAAACCTTTATTTCGCAAATTGCTGACCTCCTCATAACATCCATGTATACAATATCTTCCGTTTTCCATTCTGTTCCGTCTTCCGTTTCATTTTCTGTTCCGCGTTTTAGCAACACCCCAAAATCCAAGCCTATGCTCAGCGTGTACGGCTTTGACCAGGGAGGGATCTTTATCGTGGCATACCTGTGACATGGGGTTTTGATTTTGTGGTCACATCCGATTGATTGATTATGGTTTTACGCCATTTTGGCAATATATCAGCTATTTTATGGCGGTTAACTAATTGAAATATGTTTGGTTGTGAGTGTTTGAGTGTCCCTGACGTCCCCAGTGATCCTACTCTTCGAAAATAAGAGAAACGACCTTTTGCGTGCCAAGGGAGTTGTGATCCTTGCCAGGGGCAACCTTTAACGTCCCATCCGACGGACATAAAAGTTAAAAATACCTAAACAGGTTAAAAAAAATCATTTCATGTTTATAAACAGTTGTTTTATAAAAGTTTTCAATTTTTTTTCTGTAAAAATCGCATTCTTGAAAATATTGTCAAAGGTGAAGATAGCGAACAGTGGTCAATCTCATAACTACTATAAGCAATACAAAATAGAGAGTTGGGCAAACACGGACCCCTGGAAATACCAGAGGTGTGATCAGGTGCTTAGGAGGAGTAAACATCCCTTGTCGACCGGTCGCACTCGCCGTGATCCCTATATCTTGATCAGGTAAACGGAGTTATCCTTAGTCGAAATCAGTGTGTCAAGAACGGCTTAACAATCGGTATGAAACAAGTCAGACGGACGACTTTGTCTTAATAAATAACCCTGCACCATCAACTTGTTTGTCAGTAGCTTGCCTCAATTTAAAAAACTGACCATATGCAGAACAAGATATTGATAATGAAAGGTGAAGATAATTAACAGTGATCAATCTCACAACTCCTATAGGACTTTTGCGAGATGGGCTGACTTTTACAGTCAACGGTTGACTTTGACACGAGCATATAATATGGAAACCTTTTCGTGACATATTTGTATGAACCGATGCAATGTAGAGAAATGGTCAAGTTGTCCAAACATTATAGAGTTCTTTCCATACTCATACAATTTCTAAAACAGTAAAGTCTATGTGACCTAATATCCTCATCAATATTTTTAGGTCACTTGACCCAATGCAATTGGTCAGCATCCGTCGTCGTGCGCCGTGTTTGAACGCTTGACCATTCTTAATTTCTTCCTGATAACTGCCATTTATTTTATTTTTTCAAATTTGGTATGAAGCATCTACGGGACAAGGGGTATAAAGTATAAATTTCAGGACTTCTGTACCCCCGGGACCTTAAGGATGGCGCAAACATTGACCAATGTTAAAAAATCTTTCTTACATCTGTAAGAAAAACTGAAAACATAGATCTGGTCATGTAGAGCTGGAAGGCCTCTACCGAAATTGTAACATGACATCCGGGTTAGACGTTCTGACTTCAGGACGGGGCTAAACTGGGTACTAGTATTTAGTGTTTATGTGTAAACCATTTAAATAGCACATATCTTCTTCAATGCTATGCTGTGGGCCTCTTGTTTGTTAAATATTTTAGATGAAATAATTCCAGTTCCATCCACGCGAAACTCTGTTTTTATATGCCAGTAATGAAACGATTGATCGGAGACTGGGACAATACTTATGGCTTTCATAACGTACTAGGATTACTTTTCAATATTTACGTACTTCATATTGGATAGAATGAATAGATATAAAAATCAACGGGGTTCGAATTCACTACTACTTAACATGGCTATTTCTACAAACGAAATATGAGTTTTCGGTTCACATGCGGCTTTAATAAATGTTTGGATAGAAATATACTGGGAAAATATGGTAGAATTTTTTTAAAATCATGATGCAAGAATACAGCGACCTGCGCCGTAAATCGAAGGTTCTTATAAGATGTGGATTTGTAACTCTCTGGTATGTCCAAAGAGCTACAGATCTGCATTAGTTCAGATGCACACGTAATTCCCAATTGTAGGTACGTTCATCATGTTCTGTGTTGTACCTGTGTGTGTTTGATTGAATAAAGCTGTATAACAACTTCATACATTTTATGCTAAAATAAAACGCAAAACCCCTGCATAATAAACTTACATTCGATTTATTATGATGCATTGATTTTTTTGTCAAGTTTAAACAATGAATCAAGGTATCTGTGCAAGTTAAAATTTTATACCCAAGTATGCATGCATAAATGAAATGAATCAATAGCCTTGTGTTTTTATATTTTGACAACTTCTTTAACATGCCTACTGTAATAGTATTATAACGTGCAACGATCTGAATACGCACGTCGTTGCTTAGAGAAAGACTCTACCATATCACTAGAAAAGCTAGCTCACTAGCGATACAGTAAAAATTCCCTACATACTGTCTGCTACACATCCCCTGCTCAGGGATGCGTCATCCCGAAGCTTAGCTTGGGTTTTCTCCGATTTTTGGCACCTCTTCAGCAAAATCATCTGCCGTTCACGACGACAACCGCCGTCGTCCCAGGACGAAACCACGTGCGTGCATGGGCACAATGTTCCAAACATACTCTACGTGAAGCAAGCCTCTGGACAGCCAAACACCAGAGTCACTACACTGTCGCCATTTTGTAAAGTGCAGCTGTTTGAACATGCTCGTCTTTGCTTAACTTGTGTGATCAAGAGAAATTACTAAAAATGCTAGCTCAAGAGCGAGTCAGAAGTTCCCTATATACTGTCTAACAATGGCAAATAAAACTTCAAATTACTCGCCCTTGATTATAGGTGGCGCACGATCCGTTAACGTCCAAGGCGTTTCTAACCTCAAGTTTAAGAGAGCGTCGGAAGGACATGTTTAGATTAGAAAGTTGTTGAATATTTAGTAACGATGGCGGATTACGGTTCGTAGGACCTCACTGTGCTTAGAGACGAACTTAGAAAACGTATTGCAAGACTCTCTGGGCGGAAAGGAAAGCACGTTGAGAGTTTCGGCTGTAACCGAATTTTCTCTGTCACATCGATTAAATAAAGACATTCAATACACATTGAACGTTTTTCATTATAAACTACTTCGTGGTGAAGTTTACATGCTTAAACAGTAGTTTAAGTTGAATATATAATATACAATGTTGAATTGCATATGTTTAAAACAATAAGATGCGGACCCCCCCTTCTCTCTCTCTCTCTCTCTCTCTCTCTCTCTCTCTCTCTCTCTCGATCTCGAGGATTAAGAATATTAATTATTAAATATATCCATATATATCTGAAATTCTATTATTAAGCTGTTAAAATGTGTAGTAATAGTGAATGTATATGTATAACTTCTCTTTTTGAAATAAAATTCACAATAGAGAAGGCACATGTATACAGAGTACACGATATATCATACCACATTAAACAGTTTATTTACGTGTTTTAACTTATATCACTTACGTGATGACGTCACGATAGGTAAACAGTTTGCGATTAACTTTTTTATTAGTCCATAGGGCAAGCGAGAGCATAAAAATTGGCAGGTCAAATAAATTTTACTACCCCATATGCTAGCTGTACAATAATGATTCAAAATTTCGAGTTTCTACATTTTAATTGAATATTACAATTTGGATTGCAAGTTTAAGACCGAAGTTCAAGCTTTCTTTCAACTTCTAAATTCACGTCTCCATCCATATACTATGATTGATATACTATGAGTTGATTGTACTCTGCGTGAAAAGCACGACTGTATGCTGCGTATTGGAATGGTTGTATCCAAATGACGTTTGTCCATGGTGTTGCAGGAAACTGATGTAGGCCTACATAATTTGACCCGTGTTTACTTTCATGGGGGGTATGCTGTTAGCAATCGCGTTCAATCATATTTTGACGACCCTGGTTAACTCTAAAATTAATTTCTAAATGACATCTGAAATGTATTTTTGTACCATACTTGGTTTATATATTGAGGACTCAAATTTCCCCTGTTCGATTATAGATCTAGTCTAGAAAGAGGGGGGGGGGGGGGGGGGGGAGAGAGAGAGAGTCATAGAATTATAAGATCATTGATGACTGTATCACTAAGGATAGATAAAATTTCAGCATAAAACATTCATGCAGAATATTACGATCTACAGAGCAAATGTTTAATCCCCCGTAAATACTTTCTGCAACAAAGTCGTCATCTGATATCTGTGAAGTCGGACTGAACTGAAGACTGAAGTTTATAGCGCACGACGCTGAGTGGAACTTAAAACGATCGTTGTCGCTGTCACATTTGATGACAATGAACCAATTGAATTTTTTAAAAGCTTCATATCTCGGGAATTCTACCCCCGCGCCCTATTTGCACAACAAAAACCTTACACTCTCTTATAAATCTTATGTACACCGGAAGTCAACAAGGACGTAAACGAGTCTTGCGCCACCTATGTTTGAAATAGGGGAAACAACTGACAAATATTCGCAATTCGACATTACATATATTTAACGATATCGTGCTTCCATAAAATACCCAGGTTTAAATGTCCAAGTCAGCCGTTGACTGTGAAAGTCAGTCGTTCTCACAAAAGTCCATAAGCAATACAACTGAGATTTGGGCAAACACGGACCCCTGGATAGAGCAGAGATGGGATCAGGTGTCTAGAAGAGTAAGCATCCCCTGTCAACCGGTCACACTCGTCGTTTATTATCATGATCAGTTAAACGGAGTGTGTTTGTAATTAACAAGTTTGGGTGCTATTGATTTTTGTCCAATTATTTCTCAGGCACATTTCTTTATCATAGCCAATATATACACCTAATGCTTTTACATATGAAACATTTACATAAACATTATGAATTTTCTTAAATCTGTTTTTTAAAGGTCCAGTTAATATGCATTCTGTTTTTGACATATTTAATCTCATACCCGGAACATTACTAAAATTACTCATCACCTCGAGGGCCTTCTTTAAAGACTTTTCATTTTCCATTGGAAGGGTAGAATCATCGGCATGCTGTATTATCTTAATGTCTTTTTCCATTCCTTCTTTTTGAAACCCATGTATGCTGGGATTATTTCTCATTGAAATTCCTAATATTTCAGCCACAAAGAGAAACAAGATTGCTGATACCGGACATCCCTGCCTGATGCCCCTGTGCATCATGCACGTTTTAGATATCCATCCATTATTTTTTATTCTGAAGATTGGATTTGCATATAAGATGTGAATCCATTTAATAAAATTTTCACCAAAGTTAAATTTTTTCAGTACTTCAAACATAAAATTCCACTCAATTGAATCAAAGGCTTTCTGAAAGTCTAAAAATAAAAATACAAGTCCTTGATTATTTTTTTCACAATAATCAAAAATGCCCAAAATTAATCTAGATTTAGTGCGATATTTCTTCCTTTTATATAAGCTGTTTGATTTATTGATATCAAATGGACAAAAATCACCAGCGATGTAGAGAAACATTTTGAATCTTGGAAAACAAGAAACTTAACCATTTTTGGCAAGGTTTGCATAATTAATAGTCTTGCAATATCTAAAATTATATATATAGCTTCGATATTAAACCTACCAGATTGAAACATTATCAAAGACATTCACAGACTTATTTACAATTTCATTTGGAATAAGAGAGATAGACTAAAAAGAAATACATTAATCGGAACTATCATTAGTGGAGGCATTGGAGTTGTAATTTGAAGATAACGAACAGTGATCAATCTCATAACTCCTACAAGCAATACAAATAGATAGCTGGGCAAACACGGACCCCTGGACACACCAGAGGTGGGATCAGGTGCCTAGGAGGAGTAAGCATCCCCTGTTGACCGGTCACACCCGCCGTGAGCCCCATATCCTGATCAGGTAAACGGAGTTATCCGCAGTCAAAATCAGCGTGCCAAGAACGGTTTAACAATCGGTATGAAACACGTCAGACAGCATTTGACCCAATGCGAGGTTGTATTGACGAACTAGATCGTTATAACGACCATAGAATTTGCGAAATGCTGTCTTCAATCGAGACTGTTGAAATCCCTGTACCATTAACTTGTTTGTCAGTAGCTTACCTCGATTTAAAAACTGACTATACCCAGAACAAGCTCTTGCATATCGAATCAGTTGAGATATATAAACACCATATGCAGGTGATAATGGAATTTTGCTACATAAATGTGGGAAGTTGACGATGGAGAATCTGAAATCATCCCGTTTGTCATACAGTTGAGTTGTCAGTTTGCCGTTAATGTCTACTTTCAATAAAATATCTAAGTATGAAGCAGAAGTGGACGACTCTGTGGTGTCCTTTATTTCGAGCTCACAGGGATATATCAAATCGACATATGAATGTAAAACTTATACGGTACCAATTTTGATGCACCAGTTGCGCATTTCGACAAATAATGTCTCTTCAGTGATGCTCAACCGAAATGTTTGAAATCCGAAATAACTATGAAGTTTTAGATCTAAATATAGCCAAAAACAGCGTGCCAAACAAGTGGAGCTAAATTCGTCCAAGGATAAGAGCTATGCACGAGGGAGATAATCCTTAATTTTGAAATGAATTTCTAAAATTTATAACAGCAATTAAATATACAATATATATAATGAAAGCTGTCATTGTTAATAGACAAAACGTCATCGATATATCTAAAAGTCGAATTGAAGGTCACAGTGAGAGATTTTTTCTTCTCATGTAGAAGTTTTTCAATAAATTCTGCTTCATATGAATATAAAAACAGGTCAGCTAACAAAGGAGCACAATTCGTGCCCATTGGAATTCCAACAGACTGTTGGAAGACCTGATCACCAAAGACCACCAAGATATTGTCAATGAGGAACTCTAGCATATATTTTATTTCAACTTCAGAGTACTTGTGCGTGGAATCAGAGTGGTGTTTAACAAAGTAAGTTTTGAATGACTGGTCACTAGATATGAATATTTTCGTTTTCCGTTTTTGTTGAAGAAATAACTGTCTATGATGTCAAAAAGTCTAGTCTTTAATTTATCGTGAGGAATGATCGTGTGTAGTGTTGAAAAGTCATAGGTTTTAATGCTATTGATTTGGGAAAAATTCTGTGATTTCAAGTTTACTAAAAGTTCTTTAGAATTTTTAAGAATCCACATTTGATTAACACCACATCTGGCATATGTAGTCGCACAGTAAGTTTGAAGTTTCTCCTTCACAGCTGTTAATATTTTCGTGAGAAGCAAAGATAGGGGCTTGGTAGAGCACTTACTGGATCCAGCAATGTATCTTTGTTTGTAAGGGTTTTTATGTAGTTTAGGAATCCAGTATAGGTACGGTAACTCATATTCATTAGACCCATTGACTGGAATATTAAATGTGTCTAAAACTGAAGCATGGTTTTGAAGAATTTCGTCTTTTGAAAGGGCAGTTGGAGTATAAGTATGATTACCAAAAGTGGAATTAATGCCAAGTTCGTTTAAAATACAGTTGTAATAATGAGCCTTACAAACAAAGACAATGTTGTTACTAGCTTTGTCAGCTGGAACCAAAACATATTCCTCATGTAATATCAAAAATTAAATCTTTAAGAATATCATGGATTAAGAAAATATTAGAGAAAAGAAATCCATTATACCATTTTGTGTATAGCATATGTTTGAAAAACAATTATGATCTTGACTATTTAAGTAAAACAAATATCACTGATATCAAACAGTATGAGATAATGGATGGATTTCCTTTGTTTTACAAGGAAATATTCGCATTTTTTAATGAATGTAAGGGTAGAAACAGGCTAGATTGTTTGAAGAATATACTGAGGGAATCATTATGTAGTAATAATATTGTGGTATTTAAAAATAAAACTATATTTATATCCACAAATTTTCTGCAATAATAGGAAAATAATTCTGGCTAATCGCAGCTTGTTTTTGATCAAATTTCATATACTGCATATTTCATATCAATGAAGAAAAGGACTCAAATCATGAGACAATGTCATTTATTAAATCTAACAAATGACAAAAACTAAACTACATTTACATGACAATTAATTGGCTGGGCTTAAAAAACAAAATATAGCAATACTACAAATTGACTAGTTAAAGTGTAAAACATACAACCAAAAACATGCTGACTAGTCACATGACACAAATATGACTAATCACATGACATGACAAAAGTAGCCCAGCCAATAGATATATGTTAAGAATATTACTAAATATCAAAAAGGTGGTGCATAAAAAAGGCCATGACTAGCTTAAGCATGTTAGTGGTCATGCTGGAATCACAAATGTGGGCGGTGG